>NW_022437106.1:1530118-1552855 GCF_009761245.1 Sapajus apella
TCAGGCAATTCTCCTGCCTCAGCCTCCTGAGTAGCTGGGATTACAGGCACGCGCCACCATGCCCAGCTCATTTTTTGTAGTTTTAGTAGAGACGGGGTTTCACCATATTGACCAGGATGGTCTCGATCTGTTGACCTCGTGATCCACCCGCCTCGGCCTCCCAAAGTGCTGGGATTACAGGTGTGAGCCACTGCGCCCGGCCCCTATTACCGATTTTTAACAAGGCTATTTTATTTATTTTTTGAGACAAGGTCTCACTCTGTTACCCAGGCGGGAGTGCAGTGGCATGATCTCGGCTCACTGCAACCTCTGTCTTCCGGGTTCAAGCAATTCTCCTGTCTCAGCCTCCCAAGAAGCTGGAATTACAGGTGTGACACCACACCTGGCTAATTTTTGTATTTTTAGTACAGATCAGGTTTCACCATGTCGCCGAGGCTGGTCTCAAACTCCTAACCTCAAGTGATTGGCCCTCGTCAGCCTCCCAAAGTTCTGGGATCACAGGTGTGAAGCATCATGTCCAGCCTACAAGGGATATTTTAAAGGTACAAATGAACAGCCAGGTGAAGAGATACCTGGGGTGAGGACCAGAAGGGTCCCAAGCAGAGAAGCTTCCATCCCTTTGGAGTGTGGATGCCTTCTTGTTCAACTTAGAAACCCTCAGGTTAGGGTTTCTATGGAGGCATGATTGATTAAATCATTGACCACTGGTGACCAACTCAGCCCTTCGGGAGGGTCCAGCTGAGAATTCCAACCCTCTAATTAGATGGTTGGCTCCCCTGGCTCCCAGCCTTCATCCTTAGTGGCTTCCCTAAGTAACTTAACAGAAACTCAGGTGTGGGCGAAAGGTGCTTGTGATGAATAACAGAAGATTCTCCTTTCACTTGTACCCTTCTGGAACCATTTCAGGAACTGGGAGTGAAACGCGAATATGACAACACCAGATGCCCCTTTTGGTTTCCATCACTTAGAAAATAACAAAGTTGTTAGGAGCTCTGGCCAGGAGCCCTACATTATATTATTTCACACAATTTATTCCTTCCATCTGATTTCTGGCTCAGAGAAATCTGGGTTTATGCCCCAGGATGGCCACAGAGTTGCTGTGTAACTTTCAACAAGTCACTTAACCTCTCTGAACTTCTTAAAAAATCTGTAAAAATGGAAATCTGAATGCATTCCTTGTAGGTCTGTTGTAAGAACTGATGTATATATAAAGTAGCACAGAACAGGTACCCCCTACAAAAAAAACATTCATTTTCCTCTTCTCTTTCTTGCTAGCATCCTATTCTGAGCCCTCCTCATTACATACATGGATTACTACAGTAAATCCCCAAAGGGTCTCTGGTTTTCTAGTCTCTTTCACCAATCCAGTCCATCTCAAACACCAAGACTGGAGAAATCTTCTCCACATATTGTATGCCTTATTATTATTATTTTAGATGGAATCTCACTCTGGCACCCAGGCTGGAGTGCAGTGTCACAATTTTGGCTCACTGCAACCCCCAACTCCCGGTTTAAGTGATTCCCCTGCCTTAGCCTCCCAAGAATCTGGGATTATAGGAGCATGCCACCATGCCCAACTAATTATTATATTTTTAGTAGAGACAGGTTTCACGTGTCAGCCAGGCTGGTCTTGAACTCCTGACCTCAGGTGATCCACCCACCTCAGCCACCCAAACTGCTGGTATTAGGTCTGAGCCACTGCACCCAGCCTTAAAATACTGTATTCCTTTTGTCACTTTTCAGACCTTTTGTAATCGCCTGATGAGTTCGTCCTGTCTGCTGCACAGATGAAATCAATTTGTTTAAACTGTGGCATTGCAGTAAAGCAAGAGTTTAATTGACGCAAGGCCGGTTACACAGGAGAACTGGGGTTATCACTCTAATCGGTCTCCCTGAAGGATCAGTGGTGTGGTTTTTTAAGGACGGTTTTGCAGGCAGGGACTAGAGAATGGGTGCTGCTGACTGGCTGGGGATGCAGTTGTTGGGTGTGGAAAATGATCCTCGTGCACTGCGTCCCCCTCTCGGTAGGGCCACAGTCTCGGTCACGGGTCATGAGTCTGAAAAACTCAGGTTCTACAGTAGTGGTGCTATCTATAGGAGCAACTGGGGAAGTCACAAATCTTATGACCTCTGGCCTCATCACTCCTGAGCAGTAAGGGATTACAGAAACGACACCTGCATTTTGGCAGAATTCAGCCTCCTAATCTTGTGGCCTTGTACTAGTCTTACAAAGGTGGTTTCAGCCCTCAAATAATGAGGGACTTTTATCATCCTTGCTTCAAAGTTAAACTATAAACTAAATTCCTCTCATGGTTAGCATGGCCTATGCCCAGGAATGAACAGAGACAGCCAACCTGTGAGGCTGGAGGCCAGATGGAATCACCTATGTTAGGTTTTTCTCACTGGAATAATCTTTGCATCGGCAGTTTCACTTTTCCCATTGCCATCAGGTTGCAATGTCAAAGACCCATTCTAGCCCTAAAATCTGCAATAAGATGGACTCTTATATCCAGTTAGCTGGGTATGGTGGCACATACCTGTGGTCCTAGCTACTTGGGAGTTGAGAAGGGGACGATCACCTGAGCCTGGGAGGTCAAGGCTGCAGTGAGCCATGATCATGCCCCTGCACCCAAGCCTGGGTAACAGCGTGAGACTCTGTCTCAAAAAAAATTTTAAAAACCCACAAAGGAGTTCAAAACCAGCCTGACCAACATGGTGAAACCCCTTTGCTACTAAAAATACAAAAATTAGCCTGGCATGGTGGCAGGCACCTGTAATCCCAGCTACTTGGGAGGCTGAGGCAGGAGGTTGCAGTGAGCTGAGATTGCACCACTGCACTCCAGCCTGGGTGACGACGGAGCGAGATTCCTTCTCAAAAAAACAAACAAAAACGCCACCAACAACAAGCAAGCAAACAAAAAACATACTGCTAATGAAAAAGAGCTCTTAGGTCGATAGCCTTGAAAGGCTCGGATTCGGCCGGGCGCGGTGGCTCACGCCTGTAATCCCAGCACTGTGGGGGGGCTGAGGTGGGCAGATCACAAGGTCAGAAGATCGAGACCATCCTGGCCAACAATTGAAACCCCGTCTCTACTAAAAACACAAAAATTAGCTGGGTGTGGTGGTGTGTGCCTGTAAATCCCAGCTACTCGGGAGGCTGAGACAGGAGAATCGCTTGAACCAGGGAGTTGGAGGTTGTGGTGAGCCGAGACTGCACCACTGCATTCCAGTCTGGGCAACAAGAGCAAAACTCCATCCCCCAAAAAAAAGAAAGGATAGGATTCCCAGGACTTCAGGCCCGGAAGGAACCTTAAACACTGCCACGTCATAAGCACATGGCCTGGGGAGAATGAGCCGGTGCAGGATATTTACGTGCTGTCCTCTTTTCCATTCCCTCTTGAGTGACCTCCTTCCTCTTCTGCCAGAGGCATCTGTTCGCCTCAGAGAGGATTAAGATTGCAAAGAGAAACAGAAAGTCAGTACGCAGCTGTGTACAGCCAAAAAATTTCTCTGTATAAAGTAATAACTTTGAAAGCCAGTCGTTGCCAAGAGAGAAAAAGGGTTTCTAAATAATTTAGGCACGTGTTAACATATCAAGAGCCAGGCCTGTTGGACTAGGTCACCGAATTTTGCGAAAGGAAGCAGAGGCAAGGGACACAGGCCATCCCACTCCTGCCTCTTAAGGTCCTCCTCCAGGCCAGAGGCAGGGGTTGAGGAAGGTGCATGTTAGAAGGGTTGAGAGACAGCTAAAGGCACAGGGTCCTAGGCCCTGTGTCTTATTTGGAGCCATAGGAAGTAGCCCATAGCGGTCTGGACACTGCGTCCAGCAATCGAGAGGGCAGGAAGCAACACTGGTCTCGAACCCCTGACCTCAGGTGATCCACCCACCCCGGCCTCCCAAAGTGCTGGGATTATAGGCGTAAGCCACCACACCTGGCCCCTAAATTTTTTTTTTTTTAATTAGCTGAGTGTGAAAAATTAGCTGAGTGTGGTGGCGTGTGCTTGTGGTTCCAGCTGCTTGGGAGGCTGAGATGGGAGGATCGCTGGAACCCAGGATATTGAGGCTGAAGTGAGCTATGATTGTACCACTGCACTCCAGCCTGGGTGACAGAGCAAGACTCTGTCTCAAACAAAGAAACAAAATAAAGAAAGAAAGAAAGAAAGAAGGAAAGCCAAACAAAACAAAAGGCCCACGTAGGACCACGCCAGGGACCTGGCCGCGTCGTCATGGAGAGTGGCGGTGGGAAACAGAGGACACTTTAAAAACTGACTACTTAGGCTGGCCACGGTGGCTCACACCCGTAATCCCAGCACTTTGGGAGGTCAAGGTGGGCAGATCACCTGAGGTCAGGAGTTTGAGACCAGCCTGGCCAACATGGGGAAACCCTGTCTTTACTCAAAATACAAAAAGTAGCCAGGCATGGCGGCGGGTGCCTATAATCCCAGCTACTTGGGAGGTTGAGACAGGAGAATCACTGAGGCAGGAGAATTGCTTGAACCTGGGAGACAGAGGTTGTGGTGAGCTGAGATCCTCCCCCGTGCACTCCAGCTTGGGTGACAGAGTGAGGCTCCATCTCTTTTTTTTTTTCTCTGTGCCTCTCACAAAATGTCTCAACAACAAACAACAACAACAACAACAAACCCGGAGTATTTACAGAGACTTGAGTCATTGACGGAGAGGCTATCTAAACCGAGACAAACTGCAGTGCAGTGATGAGGGTTTCTTCCCACTTCCCGCGGAGAGGCAGGGGCTCAGGGCTCAGCAGATCAGCTGCAGGAAACAGAAAAGCAACATGTCTCCATGCGCCTTTCCTTGTAATTAATCTGCAGTCCTGCTACACATGCCACCGTTACCCAGGCCGAGCTCCAAAGCCTGGGGAAACAGAACAAGGTTTCCGAGGCCTGGCCGGAGGCGACAGGCATGTAGAAAAGGGGTGCCGGGCCGGAGGTGGAGAGTAAATGTGTGAGTGGGACGAGAGTCCCCGAGGAATGGCTCCAGGCACAGCTGCCTCTGGGATGAGATGTAGAGAAATCAAATGCAAGGTTAACATCTTTATATACCCTGGGGGCAACAGAAGGAAGCTTTTTGTAGGAGAACCCAGAAAAGAGAGCTCAGAAAGAGACAAGTCTCCTAAACTGCTGGGTAGAGACGGGCTTTTTTTTTTTGAGACAGAGTCTTGCTCCATCACCCAGACTGGAATGCTGTGGCACAATCTCTGCTCACTGCAATCTCTGCCTTCCAGGCTCAAGCGATTATCCTGCCTCAGTCTCCCATGTAGCTATAATTACAGGGGTGTGCCACCACACCTGGCTGATTTTTTTGTACTTTTAGTAGAGATGGGGTTTCACCACGTTGGTTAGGCTGGTGTCGAACTCCTGACCTCAAGTGATCCTTCCACCTTGGCTCCCAAAGTGCAGGGATTACAGGCGTGAGCCACTGTGCTCAGCCTGGGCTGGTTGAGGTTAATACAAAAGGCAGGAATCCTTCTCTTCGGTTTACTTAGTCCTCCCCATAGTCCTCGGCGTTCTTTTCTTTCTTTCTGAGACAGGGTCTTGCTGTGTCACCCAGGCTGTACCGGAGTGCAGTAGTGCCATCATGGCTCACTACCTCCCGGGCTCAAGTGACCCTCTGACCTCAGCCTCCAGAGGAGCTTGGACCACAGGCTCATGCCACCATGTCTGGCTAATTTTGTTTATTTTTTGCAGACATGTGGTCTTACCATGTTGCCCAGGCTGGTCTTGAACTCTTGTGCTCAAGGAGTCCCACCCACCTCAGTCTCCCAAAGTGCTGGGATTATAGGAGTGAGCCACCGCCCCTGGCAGTCCTCAGCATTCTTCAGATAAAACAAGGGCTGGGCATGGTGGCTCATGCCTGTAATCCCAGCTCTTTGAGAGGATCACTTGAACCCAGGAGTTCAAGACTAGCCTTGGCAACATAGTGAGACCCTGTCTTTATAAGAACAAAACAACGGAGTTGCTGTTTTCATATGAAAACTCAAGGAACCCTCAATAGCAAAAAAAAAGTCTTGTAAAAGAAGAACAAAGTTGGAAGTCTCATACCTCCCGATTTTAAAACTTGGTACAAAATTTCGTCTCAAAAAAAAGAAAAAGGATGCCAAGGACAAAATCTGGGAGTCCACAGTGTGCATGGATTTGAACCTGGGTCTATCTGGCTCCACACTATGCTTTCCCTGCTATATCCCACTGCCTGGTTGAAGGAGGGAGGTGGAAGTTCTGAGGACAAGGGGACCTTCAGGTGAGGCAGGAGATCAAGTTCCTACAGCCCTCCTCGCTTAGGGGGAGATTTAATGATTGGCTGCCCTCATATCAAGAGAAGGGATGATCCCTCTCCTGCCTGGTTTGCTCGTCCGAATGACCTCACAGTGGTGGAGCGGCATGACCTTGAGACGAGGCAGACCTGGGTTCATATTCCTGCATTGAGATCTTAGGCAAATCACTTCGGCCTGTGGAGCCAGAGCCTTTGATTTCATTCTTATAAAAATGGGGGCTGGGCACGGTGGCTTATGTCTGTAATCCTAGCACTTTGGGAGGCTGAGGCGGGTGGATCACCTGAGGTCAGGAGTTCTAGACCAGCCTGGCCAACATGGTGGAACCCCAGCTCTACTAAAAATACAAAAAAAAATTGCAATGGCACAGTCTCGGCTCACTGCAACCTCTGCCTCCCAGGTTCAAGCGATTTTCCTGCCTCAGCCTCCCAAGCAGCTGAGATTATAGGTACCCACCACCACGCCCAGCTAGTTTCTATATTTTTAGTAGAGTCGGGGTTTCACCATGTTGGCCAGGCTGGTCTCAAACTCCTGACTTCAGGTGATTCACTCGCCTCGGCCCCGCAAAGTGCTGGGATTATAGGTGTGAGCCACCGTGCCCCACCTCAATCAGCATTTTTTTTTTTTAAATAAACAGGCATGAGCCTATGTCTGAATCAATCAGCATTTTCAAGGTTAAATGCCCCGGGAGAAGCAAAGTAACTTCAAACTTGAACAGGTTTAAGAGGCTTGCTCAAGCAAGGTCACCGGGCCCTTGAACTTTGGTATTTTTTGTTGTTTGTTTGTTTGTTTTTATAGAGACAGGGCCTTATTATGTTGCCCAGGCTGGTCTTGAACTCCTGGCTTCAAGTGATCCTCCCACCTCTGCCTCCTGAAATTCTGGAATTAGAGGCATGAGCCACCACACCTGGCCAGAACTTTGGTGTTCTTAAACAAAAATCTAGAAAAGCTTTTCTTGTAAAGGAAACAGAACAGTCTCCTTGGGGGCTTGGCCTACCTGGCACCTCCGGGAAATATCAGAAAAGGCAGCCCAGGTTGGCGTGGCCCATGACATCAGTGTTGTAGTCCAGACACTGGGTGCCTGTCCACCCACCGTGGGGCAGGGCTCAGCCAGGTCCTCACCTGTAGGGGGCACATGCTCTCTCAGTGACGGTCACCAAGAGAAACAGTGCATTGACCTCAGTAAAAGAATGCCAAGCTCTTTCTTTCTCAAGTAATGTGGAGGAAAACGAGCTCCTGCCAGGTGTAGAAGAAAGAAGAAAACCCGTTCTTGGCAGCAGGGGAGTCAGGTTGCCACAGCAACGAGCTTCTTCCAAGTCCACTCATTACATGGCTTTTGAATTAGACTTCCTCCTGTGCATACATCTCGCTGCACTGATTCCCTTGTTTTCGGCCTGCTCCTTTCCCAGCTTCTCCCGGGGAAATCACCACAGAGGGGAGTCACCGACCCCTCCTTTCAAGGCTTGGTCCTGCGTGTCCCTGGGATGACACAATATTTACTTGTTGATTTACATTGGGAAGAACCTGATCTCTGTGCAGGGGGAAGAGCCCCTCCTCCTCCGTGGGTGGGAGCGTTGACTGGTATGACTTTTTGAGCAGCAATTTGGGACAATACAAGTGTATACCCTTTGGTCTCATGGTTCTGGGGCTTAACCCTGGCATGACAGCATTTTTGTATAACAGTCAAAAGCTGGAAATAACCTTCACATCCCTGATGGGAGATGGGTTAAATATCAGCTAAGCCACTAGACAGTTGATGAATAATGAGCTAGAGCTTATGTACCCATATGGAAAGACGTACTGTTAAGTTAAAAAAAGTAAGTTGTTCCAACTCATAGAAACAGAAAGAAGGGTGGCTGTCAGGACTGGGGGGAGGGGGAAATGAGGGGGGTTGTTTAATGGGTATAGAGTTTCAGCTTTGCAAGATGAAAATGTTCTGGAAATTGATTGTACAACAATGTGACTGTAACACTACTGAATTCTAAACTTAAAAATGATTAATGGGCTGGGCACGGTGGCTCAAGCCTGTAATCCCAGCACTTTGGGAGGCAGAGGCAGGAGGATCACGAGGTCAAGAGATCGAGACCATCCTGGTCAACATGGTGAAACCCCATCTCTACTAAAACTACAAAACATTAGCTGGGCATGGTGGCACGTGCCTGTAATCCCAGCTACTCAGGAGGCTGAGGAAGGAGAATTGCCTGAACCCAGGAGGCGGAGGTTGCGGTGAGCCGAGATCGCGCCATTGCACTCCAGCCTGGGTAACAAGAGCGAAACTCCCTCTCAAAAAAAAAAAAAAAAAAAAAGTAGCCAGGCATGGTGGCACATGCCTGTAATCCCAGCTACTTGGGAGGCTGAGGCAGGAGAATTGCTTGAACCCAGGAGGTGGAGGCTGTAGTGAGCGGAGACCATGCCACTGTACTCCAGCCTGGTGGACAGAGCAAGACTCCGTCTCAGAAAAAAAAAAAAAAGGTTGAGATGGTAACTTTTATGTCATATGTTCTTTACCACACAGAAAAAGTTAAGTTTCAAAATGGAATTGGGAGGAGACAAAATAAGCTGTTATCAGTGCTTCCCTTTGCAGCTGGGGAGGATTAAAGGGGGAAAATGTGTTACTTTTCATTTTATTCCCTTCTTTTGGAGAGCTTTTTTTTTCCTGGATACAAAGTCTCACTCTGTCACCCAGGCTGGAGTGCAGTGGTAGGATCTTGGCTCACTGCAACCTCCGCTTCCCGGGTTCAAGCAATTCTTATAATTCAGCCTGTAATGTAGCTGGGATTACAGGCGCTGGCCACCACACCTGGCTAATTTTGTATTTTTAGTAGAGACAGAGGTCTCGCCATTTTGGCCAGGCTGGTCTCCAACTCCTGGTCTTAAGTGATCTCCTGCCTCAGCCTCCCGAAGTGTGGAGAGCTTTTTAAAAATATATAATTAATTTCAGCCAGGCATGGTGGTTCACGCCTGTAATCCCAGCACTTTGGGAGGCTGAGGTGGTTGGATCACCTGAGGTTGGGAGCCCAAGACCAGGCTGATCAACGTGAAGAAACCCCGTCTCTACTATACTAAAAATACAAAATTACCTGGGCATGGTGGCACTACTGCACTTCAGCGTGGGTGACAGGGTGAGACTCTGTCTCAAAAAAAAAAAAAAAAAAAAAAAAAAAATGGCGCTGGTAAAACTGAATTCCACATGCTAACGAGTGAGGTTGGACCCCTACCTTATACCATACACTAACATTAACCAAAAATGGGTCAAAAACCTAAATTTAAGAGCTAAAACTATGAAACTCTTAGAAGAAAATACAGGAAAAAGCTTCATCACATTGGATTTCTTAATGATTTCTTAGATATAACACCAAAAGCACAGGTAACCAAAGAAAAAATTGATAATTCATCTACATCAAAATTTAAAACCTTTGTGCAAGGAATACTATCAATAGAGTGGCAACCTTTGGAATGGGAAAAAACATTTGCAAATCTTAAATTCGATAAGCAGTTAATATGCAGAATATATAAAGAACTCTTACAATTAAAGAATAACAAAACAAACAATGGAATTAAAAATGGATGAAATACTTAAATAGGCATTTATCCAAAGAAGATATACAGGTGGCCAATAGACACATGAAGAGATGTTCCACACTGCTAATTATTAGGGAAATGGAAATCAAAACTACAGTGAGATACAACTGCATACTTACTAAGATTGCTATAATGGTAAATCTTACTAAGATTTTTATAATAAAAAAGACCAGAAGGCCAGGCATGATGGCTCATGCCTGTAATCCCAACACCATTGGAGGCTGAGGCAGAAGGATTGCTTGAAGCCTGGAGCTTGAGACTAGTTGGGTAACATAGCAAGACATCGTCTCTACAAAAGACTTAAAACTTAGCTGGGCATGGTGGTACATGCCTGTAGTCCCGGCTATTCAGGAGACTGAGGTGGAAGGACCACTTGAACCCAGGAGGTGGAGGCTGCAATGAGCTATGATCACACCACTGCACTTCGGTCTGAGTGATAGAGCAAGACCCTGTCTCTGAATAAAATAAAAGGAAAGAGGGCTGAGCACAGTGGCTTATGCCTGTAATCCCAGCACTTTGGGAGGCCAAGGCAGGCAGATCACCTGAGGTTGGGAGTTCGAGACCAGCCTGACCAACATGGAGAAACCCTGTCTTTAAAAAAAAAAAAAAAAAAAAAAAGAACAAGTATTGGCCAAAATGTGGAGAAATTAGAACCATTGTGCGTTGCTAGGGGGAAAGTAAAGTGGGACAACCGCTATGGAAAACAGTGTGGCAGCTTCTCAATGATTAAAAGTAGAATTACCAGGCTAGACGCGGTGGCTCACACCTGTAATCCTAGCACTTAGGGAGGACGAGGTGGGTGGATTACCCAAGGTCAGGAGTTTGAGACCAGCCTGGCCAACATGATGAAACCCCGTCTCTACTAAAAATACAAAAAAATTAGCCAGACATGGTGGCAGGTGCCTGTAATCTCAGCTACTCAGGACGCTGAGACAGGATAATCACTCGAACCCAGGAGGAGGAGGTTGAAGTGAGCTGAGATTGTGCCACTGCACTCCAGCCTGGGTGACAAGAGTAAGACTCTATCTCAAAAAAATCATGAATTTAATTAAATAAAAATAGAATTACCCTATGATCCAGCAATTCCACTTCTGAAAGCAGAGACTTGAACAGATATTTGTACACTCACGTACACAGCAGCATCATTCACAACAACTCAAAGATGGAGGGAACCCAAGCGTCCATCAACAGATGTGGATAAACACAGCACCGTGTATACAGTGGAATATTATTCAGCCTTCAAAGAGGAAGAAATTCCAACACACGCAATGTAGACGAACCTCGAGGACATTATCTAAGTGAAATAAACCAGTCAGAAAAGGACAGATAGTGTATGATTCCACTTATGTGAAGGACTTAGAGTTGTCAAGTTCACTGAGACAGAAACAGAGTGTGGTTACTGCAGGCTGGGGTGTGAGGCGGTGGGAAGTAACTGTTTAACGGGTGTGGAGTTTCAGTTTGGGAAGGTGAAAACAGTTCTAGAGATGGATGGTGGTGACAATGGCGCAATATGAATGTACTTTAATGTCACTCAACTATTTTTAAATGATTGAAATGGCAAATGTTAATATAACATTATATATATATAAAATATTTATATATTTGATCACAATTTTAAAAATCTCTTCCCTGTTTATCTTTGGCCATCATCCCTGCCTGTTGAGGCGTCTGGGATCTGGGAGAGGCAGCCCACACCCTATTTGAGTATCGGAGCCTCCTGCACGATCCTTTCATTCCATTTTTCCCCCTATTATTAATTTATTTCATTTTTTTGAGATGGAGGCTCCCCTTACTGCCCAGGCTGGAGTGCAGTGGCAGGATGACTGCCACCTCCACCTCCTGGGTTGAAGTGATTCTCCCCACTCAGCCTCCTTCGTAGCTGGGATTACATCATGCCCACTAATTTTTGTATTTTTAGTGGAGATGGGGTTTCACCATGTTGGCCAGGCTGGTCTTGAACTCCTGACCTCAGGCGATCCACCCGCCTCGGCCTCCCAACCTGCTGGGATTACAGGTGTGAGCCACCATGCATGGCCTCCCACTTTTTTTTTTCTTGTTTCCTTTTTCCTTTTTTTTTTTTTTTTTGCTGGGAGCCCTTTCTCAATAAATCCCTTGCGTAAGAATCCCTGACTCAGGTTCTGCTTCTATGGGGCTGACGACAACACCTCATCTATTTTCTTTCTTTATAAAGTCATGGGGTGTAAAAAGTCCCTCCAGGCAGGAGTCTGGTTTCCTCCTGGGTAGGAGTCTGCTCCATTTTAGAAGCTTTCCAAGCAGCATCCCACTTCTCCACATGACTGTGGATGACTATCTTACCATGTGCTCAGGAGGGCTCCAGAAAGCATGTGAGCATGGATGGTGTGATCCCAGCCTCCCAAGTAGCTCTGTCCAGGTCATGTCTGCAGGGCGACATCAACGGGAAAACCACACTTGCTCGGGCTCAGCAGGCCAAAGTCTCAATCCCATCTGGATTCATTTTCCAGGGCTGCAATAACAAAGTATCACAAATTGGGTGACTTAAAATGACAGAAATGTGTTGCCTCACAGTTTTGGAGGCTGGAAGGCCAAAATGAAGGTGCTGGCAGTGTCATGCTCCCCTGCAAAACCTGTAGGGAAGAATCCTTCCTGCAATCCTCCAGCTTCTGGTGTTTGCCAGGAATCCTGGCCTCCCTAGCAAGTATCAATTGCATCACTGCCATCTCTGCTTCTATTGATGCATAGCTATATGCCCCTACATGTCTTCTCTCTCTCTCTTTTTTTTGAGACAGAGTCTTGCTCTGTCACCAGGCTGGAGTGCAGCGGCACGATTTGGCTCACTGCAACTTCCGCCTCCCAGGTTCAAGCAATTCTCCTGCCTCAGCCTCCCAAGTAGCTGGGATTACAGGCATGCACCACCACGCCCAGCTAATTTTTGAATTTTTAGTAGAGACAGAGTTTCACCATGTTGGACAGGATGGCCTCAATCTCTTGACCTCGTGATCCACCCGCCTCAGCCTCCCAAAGTGCTGGGATTGTAGACGTGAGTCACTGGGACTGGCTCCTCTTCTTTTTTTTGAGACAGGGTCTCACTTTGTCACGCAGGCTGGCAGGCTGGAGTGCAGTGACTTGACCAAGGCTCACCGCAGCCTCCACTTCCTAAGTTTAAGCGACCCTCCCACCTCAGCCTCCCAAGCAGCAGGGACTACAGGAGTGTGCCACCACCTTCAACTTATTTTAAAATTTTTTTGTAGAGACAGGATCTCACTATTTGTCCAGGCTGGTCTCAAGCTCCTGGGCTTAAGCAATCTTCCCACCTTGGCCTCCGAAAGTGCTGGGAGTACAGATGTGAGCCACGGGGCCTGACCTCCCACCTCTTTGTTTTTGGAGACAGAGTTCTGCTCTTGTTACCCAGGCTGGAGTGCAATGGTCCCATTTTGGCTCACTGCAACCTCTAACTCCCGGGTTCAAGGGGTTCTCCTGCCTCAGCCTCCCGAGTAGCTGGGATTACAGGCATGCACCACCACCCCTGGCTGATTTTGTATTTTTAGTAGAGACTCCCAACCTTAGGTGATTCGCCTGCCCCAATCTCCCAAAGTGCTGAGATTACAGGCGTGCAGGTGTGAGCCACTGTGCCCGGCAAGGCCCCCCTCAACTACTTCTCATAAGGACACCAGTCATCTCTGATTAAAGGCTCCACTTACTCCAGTATGATCTCATCCTCACTAACTGCATCTGTAATGATCATGTCTCCAAATAAGGTTATATTCTGAGACTTCAGCATACCTTTTTTTTTTTTTTTTTTTTTTTGAGACGAGTGTCCTCTGTCACCCAGGAGTACAGTGGCACGATCATGATCTCAGCTCACTGCAACCTCTGCCTCCTGGGTTCAAGCAATTCTCCTGCCTCAGCCTCCCGAGTAGCTGGGATTACAGATGCCTGCCACTACCATGCCCAGCTAATTTTTCTATTTTTAGTAGAGACGGGGTTTCACCATATTGGTCAGGCTGGTCTCGAACCCCTGACCTCGTGATCTGCCCCCTCGGCCTCCCAAAGTGCTAAGATTACAGGCGTGAGCCACCATGCCAGGCCATCTTCAGCATATCTTTTCTGGGGGACAGAATTCAACCCCTATCAGCATCTCTGCCATTTGTTAGCAGTGGGATGCCTCAAGTCATGTCACCTCTCTCTGCTTCAGTTTTGTCAGCTGTAGGAATGAGAATACCAGGGTGATATGGCTAGAGAGTGGACACGTGGGGTATTTTCCACCCTGGTACCTCACGTTGGTGAGGTAGGCGCTCACCAACAGTGACGCTCTCCTCAGCAGCATTCTCCTGGGGGCCGGAAGGCTATCATTACAGCCCCTCGTCCTTCCCCCACTCCACCATGCTGCCTTCACAATGACTGCTCTGCAGGAAAGCTTAGTTCTCCCCTAGATGTCTAGATTGTATTAATAAAAAATAACGGGGCCTGTCAGAAGATTACACTTAAGGGTCCATTATTTAAGTGCCACTGCCTGTGACGACTCTATGAGTAATGAGAATGCTAAGTGCCTATCGGGCAGGACAACGCAGGTGAGTCGAACATGCAGAAGAGTCTCCACACACAGCCCTTTCTGGCCACAGTGACTTTGCACTAAGTGCAAATCAATCTTCCCGGGGCAATTTCCTGTTGTCAGGACAGAGCTGTCTCCTCTCCTCTCACCCTCCTGCTGTTGTGCTCTGGCTTCATTCTGGCTCTGACAAAGGGGTGAATGTTCAACATTTCTCTTAACTGACACAGTGACAGGTCCTTTTGCTGACATATCCTAGCATCTGTCTGCCTTATTCACCTCAGCACAGCATCAACCTGAAATTGTCAGCTGTTTTCAGAATAATAGATTCTCTTCCGGACCCAAGCCTCAAAGCTTGCATCGATTTTATTCATTCTAGGATGTCAGGAGATCATTTATCATTTATTATTTTTATTTTTGAGACAGTCTTGCTCTATCACCCAGGTTGGAATGCAGTGGTACAGTCTCGGGTCACTGTACCCTCTGCCCCTTGAGTGCAAGCAATTCTCCTACCTCAGTCTCCCAAGTAGCTGGGATTACAAGCATGCACCACCACACCCGGCCAACTTTTGTATTTGAGACGGAGTTTCGCTCTTGTTGCCTAGGCTGGAGTGCAATGGCACGATCTTGGCTCACCACAACCTCTACCTCCAGAGTTCAAGCGATTCTCTTGCCTCAGCCTCCCAAATAGCTGGGATTACAGGCACGCACCACACCGTGCCCAGCTAATTTTGTATTTTCAGTTGAGATGGGGCTTTGCCACGTTGGCCAGGCTGGTCTCAAACTCCTGACCTCAAGTGATCTGCCCACCTCGGCCTCCCAAAGTGCTGGGGTTACAGGCATCAGCCAGCACGTGCGGCCTACAGTAGGTGATTTCAGTTTGCTGTCCACAGCCACCCTCACCTCAACCTCCCACAAACTAAGGCAACGAAAAGACCTATGTGCACTTTGAAACCTCTTGTCCCCTCACCTTGTGGACACTTCTGTTCAGTCATCAGTGCTTCCCAAATTTTAAAATGCAAACAAATCACTTGGGACCTTCTTAGATGCAAACTGAAATTATTATTTTGAGACTGGGTCTCTCTGTTGCCCTGGCTGGAGTGCAGTGGCACGTCACCGCTCATTGCAGCCTCGACCTCTTGTGGCTCAATAGATCCTCCCACCTCAGCCTCTTGAGTAGCTGGGACTATAGGCATGCACACCATGCCCAGCTAATTTTTGCTTTTTTTTTTTTTTTCCATAGAGACGGGGTTTCACTATTTTGCCCAAGCCAGTCTCAAACTCTACCGGACTCGGCCTCCCAAAGCGCCGGGATGACAGGAGTGAGCCACTGTGTCTGGCTAGATTTTGCCTTCCTAACAAGCCTTCATGTGCTGCTGAAACTGTCGGTCCACAGGTCTCACTTTGCATGGCCACACCTACATGCTCCTTCCCCTCTAAGTTGGTAGATATGCCACAGATGTGACAGGTAGGATGACCAAGGTTTGCCCTGGTGCTAGAGGAGCAGGAGGGAGAGACCACCTAACTGCCCAGGAGAGATAAAGAAGACCTCCCAGGGCTGGGCGCAGTGGCTCATGCCTGCAATCCCAGCACTTGGGAAGGCTGAGGCGGGCAAATCACCTGAGGTTGAGAGTTCAAGACCAGCCTGACCAGCAGGCTGAAACCCCATCCTACTAAAAATACAAAAATTAGCCAGTCGTGGTTGTGCACACCTGTAGTCCCAGCTACTTGGGAGGCTGAGGCAGGAGAATCACTTGGACATGGAAGGTGGAGGCTACAGTGAGCCGAGATCATACCACTGCACTCCAGCCTGGGCGACACAGTGAGACTCCATCTCAAAAAAAAAAAAAAAAAAAGACCTCCCAGAAATGTAAGCCACCGTGAACCGGGCCAGTGAGTGCTATTTGTGCTTCTAGAAAGATCACTCTGGAACCAGGCACAGTGGCTCATGCTTGTAATCCCTGCACTTTGGGAAGCTGAGGACAGTGGATCACCTGAGGTCAGGAGTTCAAGACCAGCCTGGCCAACATAGTGGAAGCCTGTCTCTACTAAAAATACAAAAATTAGCTGGTCGTGGTGGCATGCCCCTTTAATCCAGCTACTTGGGGCGCTGAGGCAGAAGAAGTGATTGAACCTGGAGGGCAGAGGTTGCAGTGAGCTGAGATGTTATACTGCACTCCAACCTGGGCAACAAGAGTGAAACTCTGTCTCAAAAAAAAAAAAAAAAAAAAAAAGTCTCTCTTGGAACAGCCTGCTGTGTGGAGAAATGTGGAGAAGGAAAGGAGGGCCTAGACAGAAGGCGGAGGGGCCAGAGGAGGCTCTTACAATATCAGGATCAAGTGTGATAAGGTCTGAAATAGGATAGAGGCTGTGGGGCTGGAGAAGAGGGTAGGGCATGGGAGGGGGAACAGAGGGCCAGTCAGCTGGTTGTGGGAGGTGTTGGAGGAAGGGGAGCCAAACCGCACACCCAGACCTCTAGGTCTGAAAGGTGTGAGTGAGAAACACCCTTCCTAATGAACAAATTTCCACCAAAAAAAAAAAAAAAAAAAAAGACAGAGAAACACCCTTCCAAGGGAGATACCAGGCGGCGGTGTTCTAAGGGAAGAATGAGGACCAGGAGAGAGCATGCAGGGAGTAGAATTAAGTTTGCTGTTGAAAGGGGTTTCAAGGCTGGTCGCGGTGGCTCACACCTGTAATCCCAGCACTTTGGG
The DNA here is from genome assembly GCF_009761245.1 of Sapajus apella. Taxonomy (NCBI): domain Eukaryota; kingdom Metazoa; phylum Chordata; class Mammalia; order Primates; family Cebidae; genus Sapajus; species Sapajus apella. Next base: position 1,547,227 of record NW_022437106.1, read on the forward strand.
AGGTCGAGGCGGGTGGATCATGAGGTCAGGAGTTCAAGACCAGCCTGGCCAACATAAAATTAAAGATACAAAAAATTAGCCAGGCATGTGCCTGTAATCCCAGCTACTCGGGAGGCTGAGGCAGGAGAATTGCCTGAGCCCAGGAGGCGGAGGTTGCAGTGAGCCAAGATCGCGCCACTGCACTCCAGCCTGGGCAACAGGGTGAGACTCCATCTCAAAAAAATAAATTAATTGAAAAATAAATAAATAAATAAAAGGAAGGGGTTCCAATAAGAAGGGTTCAGAAGAGGCTCCTGGTGGGAGGGAGGTGGGAAAGATGCAATGGGCAGCGTTGGGAGGGGGCACCCTGGTGGGTGGGGGCACTTGGGGCTCCTGGCAACATGACATTGATATGACAGTAACCATCTTTTTTTTTTTTTTGTATGCAATGGTAGGAAGTTTTTTGCGCATACTTGCTTCATGAACTGCCCCTAAAACTCTTAAGTGAGGGCCACAGGTACATCTCCCTCTTTTAGGAAACCTAAATCAGTGTGGTCTGGCCTGGTGGTTCATCCCACAGCAGTAGCTAGCAACACACAAGCGGTATCCAGGACACCCATCACATGTTAAAAAGCAACAGCCTGGGTAAGCATAGGCACAGGGTAAAGATTTTTCAAAACTTAAATAACTTTTTTTTTTTTGAGACAGAGTCTCACTCTGTTGCCCAGGCTGGAGTGCAATGGTGCGATCTGGGCTCACTGCAACCTCTGTCTCCTGGCTTCAAGCGATTCTCCTGCCTCAGCCTCCTGAGTAGCTGGGATTTCAGGTGCACAACACCACACCTAATTTTTCGTATTTTTAGTATATGGGGTCTCATCATGTTGGCCAGGCTGGTCTCGAACTCCTGACCTCAGCTGATCCACCCACCTCGACCTCCCAAAGTGCAGGGATTACAGGCGTAAGCCACCGCACCCAGCCTGAGATATTGTTTCTAAAGTTTCAAATATATGTTTTAAACACATATATCTTTTGTGCTTTAAGGCTGAGCCATGATTGTGCCATTGTACTACATCCTGGGCAACAGAGCAAGACACTGTCTCAAGGAAAAAAACATATTTATCTTTATGTTATTTATTTCTAACTTATTTGAATGGTGGACAGAGAATGAAGTTTGGCCAGACATGGTGGTTTAAGCCTAGTTTAAGCCTATAATCCCAGCATTTTGGGAGGCTGAGGTAGGAGGATCCCTTGAGACCAGGAGTTCAAGACAAGCCTGGGCAACATGGTGAGACTTTGTATCTACAAAAAAAAAAAAAAAAAAAAAAAAATTAGCCAGGCATGGTGATGCACACCTGCAGTCCCAGCTACTCGGGAGGCTGAAGTGGGAAGATGGCTGAGGCCAGGAGTTAGAGGCTGTAGTGAGCCAAGATTGAGCTACTCCATTCCAGCCTGGGCAAAAGGGCAAGAACCTGCTTCAGAAAAAAGAAAAAAGAGAGAGAGAGAGAGAGAGAGAGAATGAATAAGGTCTGTGGAACACTGATTCATTGAGATTTGTTCAGAGTTAGTGTGTGGCCTTTTATATGGTTAATTTACATACAGGTGGCTGTTCCATCTGTACTTTTTTTTTTTTTTTTTTGAGGCAGAGGCTTGCTCTGTCACCCAGGCTGGAGAGCAGTGGCGTGATCTCCACTCACTGTAACCTCCGCCTCCCGGGTTCAGTCAATTCTCAGCCTTCCAAGTAGCTGGGATTATAGGTGCATGCCACCATGCCCAGCTAATTTTTTTTTATTTTTAGTAGAGACAGAGTTTCACCACATTGGCCAGATGGGTCTCAAACTCCTAACCTCAGGTGATCCCAAACCTCGGCCTCCCAAAGCGTTGAGATTACAGGCGGGAGCCACTGCACCCAGCCCCATCTGTACTTGAAAGAATGTGTATTCTCTCATTGTAGGTATAGAGTTCTGCATATCCATTATCGTACAATCCCACACTCATTCTTTCTCTAACAGCACCGCAGACAATGCAGCCCACACTGAGATTTTTATATACTGGCTTTGGTTGAAGACCTTCACTTCTTTTGCCCTAATGCTCGCATCTTTTTGTCCTCTTTCTTCTGTACCCTCGTCTTCCTTCTCCTTTAGTTTTCTCACCCTTTCCTTTCCCCACCCTTAACTGGCCGTCTGTGCCATGGAAAGGGCTCAGTCCAGGGGAGGCGATGGCGGCCCCTGGCCCTGAGGCTTCTGGTGACGGTGGGACCAGGGGTCACCATGAAGCCTTTCACTGTTATATCTTGAAAACTGACCCAATCACAGCCAACCAGGTCAACAAGAGATGTCAGAATTTAACAAGGTCAGAGCGATAAAAATGTTTTTTTCAAAATGAGTAATTCACCTATTATACTAAATACAGGCCTCCAGATGTCACAGTACCACAGTGCAACAATTAAGTCTTTTTTTTTTTGAGATGAAGTTTCACTCTTCTTTCCCAGACTGGAGTGCAATGGCGTGATCTCGGCTCACTGCAACCTCTGCCTCCCGGGTTCAAGTGATTTTCCTGCCTCAGCCTCTGGAATAGCTGGGATTACAGGCACATGCCACCTCGCCCGGCTAATTTTGTATTTATAGTAGAGATGGGGTTTCTCCATGTTGGTCAGGCTGGTCTAGAACTCCTGAACTCAGGTGATCCACTTGCCTCGGGCTCCCAAAGTGCTGGGATTACAGGCATGAGCCACCGTGCCTGGCAAGTCTTTGTTTTTAAACATGCCATTGGTATGACCATCTTTTTTTATTTTTTTAATGAAATGGTAGGGATCTTTTTTTATGTATACTTGCTTCAGGAATTGCCCCTAAAGCCCTTCAGTGAGGGCCACAGGGAGGTCTCCCTCTTTTAGGAAACCTAGTATCATATAAATTAAGATGTCTAGCCATGCCAAGGTACACCATTAGGGATTCCTGATTTTACAAATGTGTTAAAGGTATGGGCTTGGGAAGAAAATATTTTCCCGGCTGGACAAGGTGGCTCATACCTATAATCCCAGCGCTTTGGGAAGCCGAGGCAGGTGGATCACCTGAGGTCAGGAGTTCGAGACCAGCCTGGCCAACATGGTGAAACTCTTCTCTCTACTAAAAATACAAAAATTAGCCAGGCATAGTGGTGTGTGTGCCCATAATCCCAGGTACTTGGGAGGCTGAAGCAGAATAGCTTAAGCCTGGAAGGCAGAGGCTGCAGGGTTGCAGTGAGCTGAGATCATGTCACTGCACTCCAGCCTGGGTGACAGACACTCTGTCTCAAAAAAAAAAAAAAAAAAAAAAAAAGAGAAAATACTTTCCATTCTTTTTCCTACTTGTATGAAAGAGACCACGAAAGTGAAAGGAAAAGATGGTCCAATCTCAAGACGAGCGGGCCCTGTAGATAAAGCAGGCAGTTCAGCTACGAATGCAGTGTGGATGGAGAGCTCTGTAGAGCCAGTAGTAAACGCAACACTTTCTGAAATTGCTAGGTTCTGAATGGGGAACAATTGTGAGTGAAGAGGCCAGTGTGCCGTTCTGAGCTGAGTGATCTTTTTCTTCTGAGATGGAGTTTCACTCTTGTTGCCCAGGCTGGAGTGCAATGGTGCAATTTCAGCTCAGAACCTCCGCCTCCCGGGCTCAAGTAATTCTACTGCCTCAGCCTCCCAAGTAGCTGGGATTACAGGCATGTACCACCATGCCTGGCAAAGTTTTTGTATTTTTAGTAGAGACAGGGATTTCTCCATGTTGGTCAGGCTGGTCTCAAACTCCTGACTTCAGGTGATTCACCTGCCTCAGCCTCCCAAAGTGCTGGGATTACAGGCATGAACCACTGTGCCCAGCTGCTAAGTGATTTGTAAGCTAAGACATACTCTTCAATTCCTTCAAAACAAGGGAAGTAGTGGCTGGTTTTTTTTTTTTTTTTTTTGAGACAGAGTTTCACTCATGTTACCCAGGCTGGAGTGCAATGGCGCGATCTCGGCTCACCGAAACCTCTGCCTCCTGGGTTCAGGCAATTCTCCTGCCTCAGCCTCCTGAGTAGCTGGGATTACAGGCACGTGCCACCATGCCCAGCTAATGTTTTGTATTTTCAGTAGAGACGGGCTTTCACCATGTTGACCAGGATGGTCTCGATCTCTTGACCTCGTGATCCACCCGCCTTGGCCTCCCAAAGTGCTGGGATTACAGGCTTGAGCCACTGCGCCCGGCCAGTAGTGGCTGTTTTAAGAATAAAAATGTTTTTGAAATTTGGAATACAGGAGAGACAGGGGGTTCCTTAAACCCAGTAATTCTTTTCCCTTCTGATCCATCTCAACCACAAACCAAACAAATATGCACACGCTTGTCAAAAACAAGTCAATTATTTTGAAAATCAATTAAATTATTCATAACCTTTGAAATTTCAAAGGAAAGTCTAGAGAGAGAGCGTCCGTAAGAAGTCACGGGGATTGAAGTGCTCAGTAGTTAAAATCAGATTCTTTGTCTCCACTTTGCTAATGGCTGGACTTTTGACTTTTCTGATGACTAATCCTGGCTATCAAGTGAGATTCCACTGGGCCTGGTTTGTTCATACTCTTCTGAGTGACATTTTCCCCATTCTAACAGCCTAAAAGCATAATGAGGTAAATGAATCACAGTAATAATGATTTTTTTAAAAAAACCTAGGCAGGAACAAAACTGGCTCATTACCATGAAGTACTAGCATTCTGAAGAGGAAAGGAAATCACGGAGGAACAGGAGAGAATACAGAAACCACCACTTATGTGTATTGCTAGTAATATGCCAGACACGATTCTAAGCATACATGACTGTCATTTAATACCAATGCAGATTCTACAGATGAAGAAATGGAGGCACAGAGAGATTAAGTAGTTTGCTTAAGGTCACACAGCTAGGAAATGACCAAGGTGGCATTTAAATGAGACAGCCTGGCTCAAGCCTGGACTGCCTCTGCCTTTTTTTTTTTTTTTTTTTGAGTTAGGGTCTTACTGTCACCTAGGTGATCATGGCTCACTGTAAGACTCGACCTCCCAGGCTCAGGCGATCCTCCCACTTCAGCCTCCCATGTAGCTGGGACCACCACAGGAGTGCCACCATGCCTGGCTAATTTTTTTTTTCCTAGATGGGGTTTTGCTATGTTGCCCAGTCTGGTCTCAAACTCCTGGGCTCAAGTGATCTGTCCACCTCGGCCTCCCAAATTGCTAGGATTACAGGCGTGAGCCACTGTGTGCAGCCTGCCTCTGTCCTTCTAAAAGAAAGGAAATGGCTGGGCACAGTGGCTCATGCCTGTAATCCTAGCACTTTGGGAGGCTGAGGTGGGCAGATCACAAGATCAGAGAAGTTTGAGACCAGCCTGACCAACATGGTGAAACCCTGTGTTGTATTTGACCAGAGCGTAGAAAGTTATCACCAAGACAAAAGTATGCCAGATTGCAGGGTCACTTATTATGCCGGCGACCACAGAGGACTCACGTCTCTCCAACCTGTGGCTACAAAAGGAGGGTGCCACGATTTTTTATACCTGAAAAACCACCTTGGGAGTGGGGGTGAGGGGCGGGGATGGGGATGATAAGGTTTTGGACATTTCAAGGGCTAAGGGGATTCTGTGATTCACCTCCTGGGTGGAGACAAGGGCGGGGGTC
>NW_022437106.1:1552865-1580073 GCF_009761245.1 Sapajus apella
AGGGGATTCTGTGATTCACCTCCTGGGTGGAGACAAGGGCGGGGGTCTCCGGACATTCCAAGGGCTAGGGGATTCTGTGATTCACCTCAGTGGTTTACAGAAGTCAAGATATACATTTGTTTACACATCACAGATTTTAGCAGTTACTGATAAGAAAAGGTAAGCAGCTTTACATAGTTTTGAAGAACAAACCAGCAGTTCTATTTACAGAGGCCAAGGACAGTAGTTATTGTAAGGAGAATGGGGCAGCCATTTCAACTTATCTAAAAACAGTTTTGCATTTTATAAAATAGTTTTGCTCCGGTTCTGGCTCTAGGCCAGCACAATATCACACCTGTATCTACTAAAAATACAAAAATAAGCTGGGCGTGGTGGTACACACCTGTAATTCCACCGTCCTAAGTAGGGTGAGGCAGGAGAATTGCTTGAACCTGGGAAGCAGAGGTTGCAATAAGCCAAGATCATACCACTGCACTCCAGCCTGGGTGACAGTGAGATTTAAAAAAAAAGGAAATGGCAAAGGCATGGGGAAAAATTAAACATATTTAAAGATTTAAAGAAAATGCTGCAAATATTTCCACGCGCATGTCAATTCATGTATTAGTTTCCTAGCACTGCTCCAATAACCACAGCCAAGTGGCATCGGTGGTATAGTAGTGAGCATAGTTGCCTTCCAAATAATTGTAACTGTGGTGGGTTTTTTTTTTTGTTTTTGAGACAGAGTTTCGCTCTTTTAATCCAGGCTGGAGTGCAGTGCTGCGATCTTGGCACCTCCTGGTTCAAGTGATGCTCCAGCCTCAGCCTCCCGAGTAGCTGGGATCACAGGCGCTCGCCACTACACTCAGCTAATTTTTGTATTTTTAGTAAAGATAAGGTTTTGCCATGTGGACCAGGCTGGTCTGCGAACTACTGACTTCAGGGGATTCATCCACCTCAGCCTGCCAAAAGCAATGGGATTACAGGCGTGAGCCACCACGCCCAGCCCTACTTTGGGGGTTTAAAAGAACAGATATTTACTCTCTCACAGTTCTGGAGGCCGGAATTCTGCAATCAAGGTGTCCGCAGGGATATGCCTTAGAGGAGGAGCCTTCCCTGCCTCTCCCAGCTTCCGGTGGCTCCAGGTGTCCCTGGGCTTGTGGCTGCATCATTCTAATCTCCGTTTCCGTCTCCATCTTTACTCGGGCTTCTGCCTGGTGTGGCTCTCCTCCACGTGTCTCTTATAAAGATACTTGCCACTGGGTTTAGGGCCCACCTGTATAATCCAGGGTGATCTCTTGTCAAGATCCTTAACTTAATTAGATCTAGAAAGGCACCTTTGGCAGGCATGGTGGCTCACACCTGTAATCCCAGCACTTTGGAGGCCAAGGAATCACTTGAACCTAGGAGTTTGAGACCAGCTTAGCTAACATGGTGAGACTCCAACTCTATTTTATTCTTTCATTATTATTATTTTTTGAGACGGAGTCTCGCTCTGTTGCCCAAGCTGGAGTAGAGTGGCACAATCTCGGCTCACTGCAACCTTCACGTCCCAGGTTCAAGTGATTCTTCTGCCTCAGACTCCCAAGCAGCTAGGACTAGAAGTGTGCACTGCCACACCCAGCTAATTTTTGTATTTTCAGTACAGAAGGGTTTCACCATGTTGGCCAGGATGGTCTCTGTGACATGGTAATTGCCCCATAAACTGCATACCTCGACCACACCTCAGCTTTCCGTTGAAACTGCTCTCTGTGGCCGGGCGCGGTGGTCAAGCCTGTAATCCCAGCACTGTGGGAGGCCGAGGCGGGTGGATCACGAGGTCAAGAGATCGAGACCATCCTGGTCAACATGGTGAAACCCCGTCTCTACTAAAAATACAAAAAATTAGCTGGGCATGGTGGCGCGTGCCTGTAATCCCAGCGACTCAGGAGGCTGGGGCAGGAGAATTGCCTGAACCCGGGAGGCGGAGGTTGCAGTGAGCCGAGATTGCGCCATTGCACTCCAGCCTGGGTAACAAGAGCGAAACTCTGTCTCAAAAAAAAAAAAAAAAAAAAAAGAAACTGCTCTCTGTAACCCTAAAGTGACAGGCCAGCAGTCCAAACCAATGCCATTTTGGCCCCTGCACCATTTTAAGAAAAACTAAGACTTGTAATAAGTAACTAAGGTCTGTAATTTCCACCCTACCCAGACAATGTGTAAACTAATGCTTATCGTGACCTCTGTGAACCACTTAAGTAACAATCAGAATGTCCAAAGCCCCTCGTCCTCACCCCCGCCCAGGCGGTGGTTTACGGGCATAAAAGGTCTTGACACCCTCCTTTCGGGGAGACTCGAGTCCTCCGTGGCCACTGGCAGTAAAGACCCTGCAATTTGGCCTAGTCTTTGTCTCACTGGTGATTTCGCTCTCGCTGGGTTACAACAGTCTCCATCTCCTGACTTCATGATCCGCCCGCCTCAGCCTCCCAAAGAGCTGGGATTACAGGTGTGAAGCACCTCGCCGGGCCTGGAATTCTATAAATTCTCTCTCTGGGTCAAGCCTGAACTAGAACACTGCCCAACTTCCTTTGCACAGCAAAATGGATTTCATAGGATCAATTAAGAGTGTTCAAACAAGTATCCCTCTTATTCTGTTAGCCTGGGTTGCAGGAGTCACAGTTACTTACCAGCCAAAAAGATGGGGAGAGGGTTGTGGCGGTTGTGGTCTCAGGCCTGCAGCAGACTTTTGCAATATCCTGGGGCTTTGTGAACTTGGAATCACAGCCTTCTGCGGAGGTTGTGCCTCATCCTCCCCAAAACGTGAAAGGTGAGGGCAGAGCCTACCTACCTGTCACCTCCTCACACTTGATCCATAGCACCTGGTTCACAGTAAGCACTCGATGGCTGTGTGCTAAGTAAACAAGTAAGGCCTGTTCCTGCCTCGGGGCAGGACTCACCGGCCTAGTGAAGGTAATACGGTAACACTCTAGTGAAGGTAATACGGTAATACTCTCGTCCACCAGATTGGCAGCTCCCCTCCCTTACACAGCCCTGGGAAATTACTGCTATTTCTTTCTTTGCTGTCCTTTCTCTAAAGTGCAAATAGACAATATTTCTGGACACACAGTCTATCTGCAGCCTGCCAGTATCATTTATTAGACCCTCGCTTGCTTTTACCTTCTGTTTGTCTTCCCGAGACAACATTCTTGTAATGATCATTCCAGCAAAATCAAACTTTTTTTCTTTATTATTACTTTTTTCTCTCAGGATTTGTGTGTGTGTGTTTTGTTTTTGTTTTTTGAGACAGAATTTCACTCTTGCTGTCTAGGCTGGAGTGCAATGCTGCCATCTCGGCTCACCACAACCTCTGCCTCTAGGGTTCAAGAGATTCTCCTGCCTCAGCCTCCTGAGTAGCTGGGATTACAGGCATACGCCACCACGCCCAGCTAATTTTGTAGTTTTGGTAGAGACGGGGTTCCTCCATGTTGGTCAGGCTGGTCTTGAACTCCCAACCTCAGGTGATCCGCCTGCCTTGGCCTCCCAAAGTGCTGGGATTACAGGTGTGAGCCACCACGCCTGGCCTCTTATTACTTTTTTTAACCCAGTCTTATACATTGACCCTTTACTTTTTCTCCCTTTTTTTTTTTTTCTTTGAGACAGGGTCTTTTTGTCACCCAGACTGGGGTGCAGTGGCATGATCTCCACTCACTGTAACCTCAATTTCCTGGGCATGAGTGATCCTCCCACCTCAGCGTCTGGAGTAGCCAGGACTATAGGCGCTGAGTACCACGTCCGGCTAATTTTTGTATTTTTTTGTAGAGATGGGGTTTCACCATGTTGGCCAGGATGTTCTTGAACTCCTGACCTCAGGTGATTCATCCACCTCAGCCTCCCAAAGTGCTGGGATTACAGGTGTGAGCCACCGTGTCTGGCCTCTTTATCTATTTTCCTAATCTTGAGGACCTGTGAAACAAAGTCCTACTCTGATTTAGAAGATACCAGGCCCTACCAGGCACTGTGTCTCACACCTGTAATACCAGCTCTTTGGGAGGCCAAGGTGGGTGGATCACTCGAGATCAGGAGTTTGAGACCAGCCTGGCCAACATGGGGAAACCCCATCACTACTAAAAATACAAAAATTAGCCAGGCAAGGTGGCATGTACCTGTAATCCCAGCTACATAGGAGGCTGAGGCAGGAGAATCGCTTGAACCCAGGAGTCAGAGGTTGCAGTGAGCCGAGATTGCACCACTGTACTCCAGCCTGGGTGACAGAGTGAGACCCAGTCTTGAAAATAAAAATTAGGCTGGCGCTAAAATTAGGTGGCTCATGCCTGTAGTCCCAGCACTTTGGGAGGCCAAGGTGGGCAGATTACAAGGTCAAGAGATCGAGACCATCCTGGCCAACAGGGTGAAACCTCATCTCTACTAAAAATACAAAAATTAGCTGGGCGTGATGGCGTGCACCTGTAGTCCCAGCTACTCAGGAGGCTGAGGCAGGAGAATTGCTTGAACCCGGGAGGGAGAAGTTGCAGTGAGCCAAGATCGCACCACTGCACTCCAGCCTGGTGCCTGGCAACAGAGCAAGACTCTGTCTCAAAAAAAAAAAAAAAAAAAAGAAAAGAAAAGAAAGAAAGAAAAGAAAAGAAAAATTTAAAAATCTAAAAAATAAAAAATAAAAAATAAAAAAAATCTTGTGAGTTTTACATCTAATGCTATAGAACAGCAAAAGACACACTTGGGGCAGTGGGGGAAGGGGGACCAGCTTTCAGTTATTTCAGCAATGTCCCTAGGTATTTTGAACCACAGTGAAGAAGAAAGAAATCAACAAAGTCAGTGCTACCCCTGCCACACCACTGGCCACACAAGGTTACAGTTTCTATAGCTACAAGCCTGTCTCTTAGGGAACACAACACACCACAGAGCAGCCTCCCGAAAAAGGACACTTAGTCATATGAGATGGAGATCTATGCTGAAATAGAGATGTTTTCTCTTGGAACTTACAATTAATAAAGTGACAGCAGTGCGAATGTGACAGAACAGGATACAATAAGAGAATAAGTCGGCTTCCCTTGGATGGAAATAAACAGGCTGGACTGTGATGAGAGCCAATAGAAAACACGAAGCCTGATCCTGCAATTATCTGTTCATTGTGATACAACGTCAGCTATTGGACATGGTGTGCTTCCAGCATGAGTGTGGAGATGCGCTGGAGGACTGCAAAACAAAACCCCTTACAGATCGGGACTCAGAGCAACAGATTTTTTTTTTTTTTTTTTTTGAGACGGAATTTTGCGAGTGGTGCTATCTCGGCTCACTGCAAACTCTGCCTCCTGGGTTCATATGATTCTCCTGCCTCAGCTTCCCGAGTAGCTGGGATTACAGGTGCCCACCACCATTCCCAGCTAATTTATGTATTTTTTTTTTTCATCATGGTGGCCAGGCTGGTCTTGAACTCCTGACCTCAGATGATCCGCCCATCTCAGCCTCCCGAAGCCTCCTTACAGATGTGGGCCACCGCCCCGGCCAAAGCAACAGATTTTTGTTACATGATCGAATGATAAGAATGCCGCCGCCATACTGAAGAAGGGAATTAAATAATAACAATAATAATAAAAACAAAACCCTATACTTTTTAATTGCTATATAATAAAGTAAATTTTGCTGTGTTGTGTGCTGTTTAATATAAAACCTAGCCCCAGCTCTGCTTAAAATGAACTAACTCGCTGTAAAACCTACCTTATCTATTGTCCCCACATTCTCAGCAAAGTTCCCAGGCATCTCAAGACTCATGTTTTTCTCGCTGACCAGCTGCAAGGTCACGGGGCAAGATAACACACAAAGAATGTATAATGCGTTCCTCAAAATGTTATTTTTCAAATGTAATGTACATCACAAGATGTGTTACAAATTAACTGTTCTTTGCTCTGGCTTCTGTAAACCTGTTAGCTGCTACTTCATCCCTGATGTATAAAAAGTACCCCTTTTCCTTCTCGGGGCTCGGCCTTGGGTTGCTAATCCGCTGAACTGGTGGCCACCTTAATAAAATCCTCCTCTTTCACCCATTGGTCTCTTCGGTCTCCTGGATATTCTGTAACCAGAATATTCTGATACCATAATAGCATCTCATTTCTCCTGCACTTTCTTGCATATTATTGAATTTATGTTTTAAATGTTTTTAAAAAATTAATTGAATCCTCTAACATCCTTCTGAGGTTGTTATGTGAAACGCCCACTGTATAGGAGAGAAAACTAGGCTGGATGTGTTAGCTCCTGCCTGTAATCGCAGCATTTTGGGAGGCTGAGTCAGGAGGCTCACTTGAGCCCAGGAGTTCAAGACCAGCTTGGGCAACAAAGTGAGACCCTGTCTCTACAAAAAATAAAAAAGTTAGCCCGGTGTACCTGCAGTACGAGCTAGTCAGGAGGCAGAGGTGGGAGGATCACTTGAGCCCAAGAGTTCAAGGTGCAGTGAGCTGTGATTGCACCACTGCACTCCAGCCCACGTGACAGAGCAGGACCCTGTCTCAAAAAAACAAATAAAAACAGCAACAAAGGGCCAGGCGCAGTGGCTCATGCCTGTAATCCCTGCACTTTGGGAGGCCAAGGCAGGTAGATCACCTGAGGTCAGGAGTTCGAGACCAGCCTGGCCAACACGATGAAACCCCGTCTCTACTAAAAATACAAAAAACTAGCCGGGTGTGGTGGCACACGCCTGTAGTCCCAGCTACTTGGGAGGCTGAGGCAGGAGAATCGCTTGAACCCAGGAGGCGGAGGTTGCAGTGAGCCAAGAGGGTGCCGCTGCACTCTAGAGCAAAACTCTGTCTAAAAAAAAAAAAAAAAAAAAAAAGCAACAATAACAACAAAAAAGAAGAGAAAACCAAGCCTTCAAATATGTAACACAATTGCCAAAAGCCACCAGACATTCAAGTAAAGAATGAAGGAAACAACTAAACAGGCCTTGACCCCATGTCTCCTGAGCCTACACCCAGGGAGCTTGTACTTGACCCAGTGATGATTTAAAAGTAAGTCACATTCCTCTCTGAACTCTCAGAAAAGCAACTTGGATGAAATTATTTTCTAGTAAGCACAGATCTTGGGTGTAATCACAGAGCTCATACAGAGGACCATGTGAGGGGCTTTTACAAACCTCTGGGCCCTAAGAAAACTCTCTGGACCATTTATCAAGAGGAATCAGGCTTTTGGCATTTTTGAGGAAAAAGTAATAAATGACATGCTGAGTTTATGAGAGGATTTTTTTCCCTGAATTTATTCTCTTTTCCTTTAGAATTAAATTAAACTCTAATATTCATACAGAAGCAACACATTTGTTCCCAAGTTAAAGAAAGAACCCTATCTAAAGGCATAAAAAAAACTGTTCAATTATAGCAGAGGCATACAAAATAAAAATTTTATAGTTTCTCTGACCTCACTGGAGGACCTCTGCCATAGCTAAGAAAAATAGCCCACATTTCCAGAGTACTTAGCTAGGGCTGGGCACTGGTCTATACACAAATTTTAAGTCTCTCTCTCTCTCTCTCTTTTTTTTTTTGAGACCGAGCCTCGCTCTGTCATCCAGGCTGGAGTGCAATGGTGTGATCTCGGCTCACTGCAACCTCCACCTCCCAGGTCCCAGCAATTCTCCTGCCTCAGCCTCCCGAGTAAGTGGGATTATAGGCGCCCACCATGTCCAGCTACTTTTTTGTATTTTTAGTAGAGACAGGGTTTCACTATGTTGGCCAGGCTGGTCTTGAACCCCTGACCTCAGGTAGATCCACCCACCTCAGCCTCCCAAAGTGTTGGGATTACAGGTGTGAGCCACTGCACCTGGCCTGAATTTTAACTCAATCAGTCTTTCAAAAACGCTAGAAGGCAGGAACCATTACCATCTTGACTTTACAGATGGGAAAACTAAGGGGACACAGCTTGCCTGAGGTCACACTGTTAGTGAGCACTGCAGCTGAAACCGGGGCCTGGGCAGCCTTGGGGCCAGTCCCTGCCCCGAACCTCTAGACCAAGTCTGAGATGACTTTGCTTCTTCTTCCTGAGGCGAAACAGTTGGACAGAAGAATTCTGGGATTTCTCCCTAACCTCCATCCTCCACCCCACTCAAGCCCCGAATTTGTGAGATGTAGAGATCCCGGGCATTCACTGGGCTACATCAACAATGGGGAACGCTCAACATCCCTAGTCACTAGGGAAATGCAAATCAAACCCGCAATGAGATACACCTCACACCAATCAGAAAGGCCTTCATTTATTTATTTATTTGACAGAGTCTCGATCTGTCACCCAGCCTGGAGTGCAGTGGTGAGATCTCGGCTCACTGCAACCTCTACCTCCCGGGTTTGAGCAATTCTCCTACCTCAGCCTCCGAAGTAGCTGGGATTACAGATGCCCACCACCATGCCTGGTTAATTTTTGTATTTTTAGTAGAGATGGGGTTTCAGCATATTGGCCAGGCTGGTCTCAAACTCCTGACCTCAAGTGATCCGTCCGCCTCAGCCTCCCAAAGAGCTGGGATTACAGGCATGAGCCACTGTAGCTGGCCAGAATGGCCACTATTAAAAAGTCAAATAATAATAGATGCCGGCAAGGTTGCAGAGAAAACAGAATGCTTATACACTGTTGGTGGGAATGCAAATTAGTTCAGCTACTGTGGAAGCACTCTGGAGATTTTGCAAAGAACTTAAAATACAACTACCATTCAACCCAAGAATCCCTACTGGTTATAAATCCAAAGGAATATAAATCCTTCTACCATAAATACGCATGAACGCATATGTTCATGGCAGCACTATTTACAATAGCAAAGAGATGGAAATAACCTAGATTTCCATCAGGATGAACTGGATAAAGAAAACATGATACGAGCTGGCTGTGTTGGCTCATTCCTGTAGTCCCAGCTTTTTGGGAGGCCAAGGCGGGTGGATCACTTGAGGTCAGGAGTTCAAGACCAGTCTGGCCAATATGGCAAAACACCATCTCTACTAAAAATATAAAAATTAACCAGGTGTAGTGGTGCACCCCTGTAATTCCAGCCACTTGGGAGGCTGGGGCAGGAGAATCACTTGAACCTGGGAGGCAGAGATTGCAGTGAGCCAAGATTATGCCACTGCACTCCAGCCTGGGCAACAGAGCAAGACTCTGTCTCAAGACAAAAAAAAAAGAAAAAAGAAAACATATACATACACACTATGGAATACTACACAGCCATAAAAAAGGATAATGTCCTTTGTAGCAATATGGCTGGAGCTGGAGGCCATTATCCTAAGTGAATTAACTCAGGAACAGAAAACCAAACACCACATGTTCTGACTTATAAGTGGGAGCTAAACATTAAGCACACAAGGACACAAAGAAAGGAATAGCATCTCACTCATAAGTGGGAGTCGAACAATGAGAACACATGGACACAGGGAGGGGAACATCACACACCCGGGCCAGTTGGTGGGTGGGGGGCTAGGGGAGAGATAGCATTAGGAGAAATACCTAATGTAGATGATGGGTGGATGGGTACAGCAGACCACCATGGCATGTGTATACCTATGTAACAGAACGACACACTGTGCACATGTACACCAGAACTTAAAGTACATGGACAGCGAGCCCTTGGGCCGTGTCTCCTTTGAGCCGTTTGCAAACAAGATTCCAAAGATAGCAGAAAACTTTCGTGCTCTGAGCACCGGACAGAAAGGTTTTGGTTGTAAGGGTTCCTGCTTTCACAGAAGTATTCCAGGGTTTACGTGTCAGGGCAGTGACTTCACATGCCATAATGGCACTGATGGCAAGTCCATCTACGAGGAGAAATTTGATGATGAGGACGTCATCCTAAAGCATACAGGTCCCGGCATCTTGTCCCTGGCAAATGCTGGACCCAACACAAACGGTTCCCAGTTTTTCATCTGCACTGCCAAGACTGAGTGGATGGCAAGCATGTGGTCTTTGGCACGGTGAAAGGAGGCATGAATATAGCGGAGGCCATGGAGCACTTTGGGTCCAGAAATGGCGAGACCAGCAAGACCAGCACTGCTGACTGTGGACAGTGCTAACAGGTTTGACTTGTGTTTATCTTAGCCACCAGACCGCTCCTTCTGTAGCTCAGGAGAGCACCCCTCTACCCCATTTGCTCGCAGTATCCTAGAATCTTTGTGCTCTCGCTGCAGTTCCCTTTGGGTTCCATGTTTTCCTTGTTCCCTTCCATGCCTAGCTGGATTGCAGAGTTAAGTTTATGATTATGAAATAAAGACTAAATTGCCAAAAAAAAAAAAAAAGGAACACTAGACCTATGTGTGGGTGGAGGGTGGGAGGAGAGTGAGCATTGAAAACTACCTTCCGGGTATTATGGTGATTACCTGGGTGACAAAATTATCTGTATACCAAACCTCCATGACATACAATTTACCCATGTCACAAACCTGCATATGAGGCCGGGTGCAGTGGCTCCCACCAGCACTTTGGGAGGCCGAGGTGGAAAGGTCACTTGAGGCTATGAGTTCCAGACCAGCCTGGCCAAAATGGCAAAAACCCATCTCTGCTGAAAACCAAAAATACAAAAGTTAGCCAGGTGCAGTGGCACACGCCTGTAGTCTTAGTTACTCAGGAGGCTGAAGCAGGAGAATTGCTTGAGCCTGGGAAGCAGAATTCGCAGTGGCCGAGATCATACCATTGCATTCCAGTCAGCCTGGGCAACAGAGTAGGACTCTGTCTCTAAATAAATAAATAAACAAAAATTGGAAGGAAAAAGATTATGTTTATAAAACCACTTCATAACATGGGGAGCTGGATATGGTCTGACATAGTATAACAAAAAACAGGATGCAAACGTGCTTATCACACTGACTTAAATGATAAGATATCACAATTGCAGGGGTTTTTTTTTGTTTTGAGATGGAGTCTCACTCTGTCACCCAGGCTGGAGTGCAGTGGTGCTATCTCAGCTCACTGTAACCTCTGCCTCCAGGGCTCAAGCAATCCTTCTGCCTTAGCCTCCTGAGTAGCTGGCATTACCGGTGCACACCACTATGCCTGGCTAATTTTTGTATTTTTAGTAAAGATGGTGTTTCAGCACGTTGGCCAGGCTGGTCTCAAACTCCTGACCTCAAGTGATCCACCCACCTAAGTTTCCCAAAGTGTTGGGTCTACAGGCATGAGCCACTGCTCCTGGCCCAAGCAGCTGTTCAGCAGAGTCTCCCATGGGCAACAGCCTGTCCTCTAATTCAGTAGCATCACATCTCACAGGTTGAGTGCTCAGTTCCACAAGACTGCCTCTCACTTCAGAGGCCAATTGCAATCCCCAGGTTGTAATCTGATCTTCTCACTGGCTGGCTATAAATCAGGGCTCTCATCATCCCTTCTTTGAGTTTGATTGATTTTCTAGAGTGGCTCACAGAGCTCAGGGAAACACTTTATGTGCACACAGTTATTTCATAAAATTTATTTTATATCACTATGTTAATATACTTTATAAAGGATATTAAAAAGGATACAGATGAACAGCCTAATGGAAGAGATACATAGGGCAAGGCATGAGGAACGGGGGTGAGCTTCCAGGCCGTCTCTGGGCACACCACCTTCTAGGCACCTCCACATGTTCAGCAATCCAGAAGCTCTCTGAATCTAAGCATTTTAGGTTTTTATAGTCTTCATTATGTAGGCATGCTTGTGTGAAAATAAGTAATTCAAAATCTAAGTGGTTGTGATAGCAGCAAGAGACAGACAAATTCCTAGGCAAACAGGGATAGGTCCCTGGTGAAACCTGATCTTCAAGCCAAAGACATCTTGAAGCCTGAAAAACTGGCTGCCTGTCCCAGATAGAGTCCACAAGGGAAGTGAGAACTTCCTCAATGCCTTTTTAGCCAGTCGAATGGTGATTTTTCCAGGCCTATCCATGGACCAATCAGCATGCATTCCCCCATTCTGAGCCCATAAAAACCCTGGACTCAGCCGCATGTTGGGACTACCCACCATCAGGTCCCCTCTTACACAGAGGGCTATGCACTTGAGGTTCCCTCTCATGTTGAGAGGTTCTGTTGCACAGTAAAAGCTTCTCTGCCCTGCTCACTCTCCCGTGTCCAGGTAACCTCATTCTTCTCGAACATGGAACAAGAACCTGGGACCCACTGAACCGGTGCAAAAGGAGCCATAACACTGCAGCCCTCTCACCCTCTGCCAGTGTCAGGCGGCCGATCCACATGACAGGAAGAAGCAGCGGCGGGGCTGGGCCAGCCCAGGAGCCTCAGGCCACAGTGGGGTGGCAGGATCAACACCCCTGTTCACTGAAGCATGTGGATGGCAGGACACTAATGAGCTGAAACATGAATGAGCTGTAACACACTACCCACCCAAGTTTTCAAGTGCTGCTGTGTCCCCCTTGTCTAGATGCTGGCACCCAAGGTGGAAGACGGTCATGGCATTCCTGGACCAGCTGCAGGCTGAGCGCAGAGCCATGATGGGCACAGAATCTGGGCTTGTAGCATGAACTGAGCACAGCCTGCTGGACTGAGTGGGGAGAGTGAGCCCAGTGGTAAGCCTGGAGCCAAGCAAGGCCCAGGTAGAGATGCCACCAGCCATGAAGATTTCTGGCTGGTGAAGCGGCACTGAAACAATCCTGTGTCAGTTGGAACTTTAAAATATTTTAAGTCTTAAGGGAATGTGATTATGGGACCTGAGTGCCATAAGCAGGCAGCTGTAATCTAGGCATTTGTAACTTATGTTTCTCTGATTATAGATTGGCCTTCTTCCTGACCAAATATGTTGTAAATGACTGAAGAGCATCGGGGACCCCTTCTCTCTCCACTTGATTTTCATTATAGATTAACCTCCCTCTTTTCTTTTCCACACAAAGATTTCACGACTAACACAGTATCTAACACGGATTGTCAAATACGCA
Source organism: Sapajus apella (assembly GCF_009761245.1). NCBI lineage: Eukaryota > Metazoa > Chordata > Mammalia > Primates > Cebidae > Sapajus > Sapajus apella. The sequence continues at coordinate 1,565,704 of NW_022437106.1, forward strand.
CCTTTACATTGGAAAGGTTGAATGAAAACAAGTTGCAAAGAAAAGAAAACCTGTATGGAAAAGAAAATAAACTGCAACTAATTAAATTGTGGTTACTCATAAACCAGTCTGGTATAGAAAACGTTATAATCCTACTAAACTTCATTTTCAGCCAATACAAGCAAGACTTTAACTTTTAATTTTGGAGCACTGACCCCATTTCCCTGGAGTCTATGTTACCCAGATGGCTGTTCCCAGCTTTTTGCTTGAATATACTCTAAGACTGGATGCTGATGACTTGATTATTTTAGGTTGACAATCGATTATACCACGGGCCACTGATGATCAACTCCACTTTCTCTCTCCTCCCTGGAAGCCGGGGGTGGGATGTGAACTGAAAATCCCAACCTTCTAATCCTACCTTTGGCTTTCTGGTGACCAATCCTCATCTTGAAGCTATCCAGGGACTGCCAGCCCCACCCAGTCATCTCATTAGCATACAAAAGATACTCTTATCACTCCTCTGATTGCAAGGGTTTTAGGAGCTGTGTGCCAGGAACCAGGAACAAAGACCAAATACATACATCTTATTTTAAATCATCGTATCAAAGAGGTAAATAATACTCAAATATTCTTTAGCCTATCTAATTTTCAAAAAGAGATGTTAAGAGTTCCATGTGGAAAAAAAAAGTTCATGTGATTAGTGGATTCGTCAATTGTTCTTCCTTTACTTTTTTTTTTTTTTTCTGAGATGGAGTCTTGCTGTGTTTCCCAGGCTAGATAGAGTACAGTGGCCTGATCTTAGCTCACTGCAATCTCTGCCTCCTGGGTTCAAGAGATTCTCCTGCCTCAGCATCCCAAGTAGCTGGGATTACAGGCATGCACCACCATGCCCAGCTAATTTTTGTACTTTTAGTAGAGATGGGGTTTCACCATGTTGACCAGGCTGGTCTTGAGCTCCTGACCTCAGGTGATCCACCTGCCTCAGTCTCCCAAAGTGCTTGGATTACAGGCATGAGCCACCACGCTAGGCCAGATCTGTCAGTTTCTTTTAGTAATTCTATTTTTGTGTTATACATTTGAATCTACATGATTAAATGTGTTCAATAAAAATTACAGGACAGCCATTGTTTTGGACAAAGTTTCTGCTCTTAGACCCAATGGACAAGACTAAAAATCAAAATGGGACTCACCCATGCCAAAGTTCCGAATTACTAAACCCAAACTAAGTTGACTGACCCTTCCCAAAATCACAAATAATTTCCCAAACAGGCCAGTGTAAATCCTCACTAGGCATGATAATGAACTTCCCTCTGCTTTAATCCTTACAGGAAAAAAGTAGCTTGATGTTTACTAATCAGTTGTTTTTCTATTGTTCTTTCTCTCTGTCCCTGCCTTATAAGAAACATAGCACTTTGGGAGCCCGAGGTGAGCAGATCACTAGGTCAGGAGTTCGCAACCAGCCTTGCCAACTTGGTGAAATCCCATCTCTACTAAAAATATAAAAGTTAGCGGGGCATGGTGGTGTGCTCCTATAATCCCAGCTACTCGGGAGGCTGAGGCAGGAGAACTGCTTGTACCCGGGAGGCAGAGGCTGCAGTGAGCCAAGATTGAGCCACCGCACTCCAGCCTGAGTGACAGAGTGAGATTCTGTCTCAAAAAAAAACAGAAAAGAAAAGAAACATAGCTTTGAAATGACTAATATGCTCTTTGTTCTTTGCTTCTGCTTTCTTTCTTTGTTCTTTTGAGACAGGGTCTTGCTCTTTCTTTAGCACTTCTCTGTCTATAACAGAAGCCAACCTCTTCTGCTGCCCAGTTCTAGAACTGCCAAAAAGTTAATTAACTAGGACTGGGGTGAGGGGAAGAAAACTAGAAGACTTTAAAAATAATTTTATTTATGATATAATAATACTGTATACCTGACAGTGATTCAGCCGGAACAGAGCTGAGAACCTAGGGAATAAGAGGCATTTAAGTCACCAAACAAGGAATTGCACTTTATTCATTGTTGGAAAGCTTCTTCCTCGGTATACTTGCTCTTGTTTTAGAAAAACTTTGGCTCTTTGGCAGTCTTGTCCTCACCAAATTAGAAATTGCCTATTAGAAGAGAATGTTCTCAGAGGACGGCATATGAAGGTCAGAAAAAGCGTTAATTAACAGCTAGGAACAGGACAATATGTATTTGTTAAAAACAAAAAAAGATACAGAAATGCAAAACACACAGCAGTTTGGAGTGATTCTTTGAAGAGACAAACTATCCAATAATTTCCCAAAGGAATTAGAACCGCCTTCGGAAAATCATAACTGAGAAAAGAGTGACAGTGAAAGAAATCAGACCTAACTGACTCTGTCTTGCTTCTAATCTTTAGGCTGTCCTTGTTCATTCCTGGGCATAGGTCGAACTACCTTTGGGAAGGAATTCAGTTCATGGTTTGACACTGAAACAAAATTAGTATAGCCCTTTCCTGAAAAGACCCCATTCTTGCCTAGGGACCAGTCTGCCTTTGCAGGACTAACAAATTAGCTACAAGATTAGACATTACAGTTTACGGGTCACGTAGCCTCTGGCTCCAAGAGTCTGAACCTTCCCAGATTGCTCCTCGGGATAACATCACTATTAAAAAACCTAAGATCAGTGCTTGAGATGTTTTGCAGACCCTGCACTCCACAGATCAAACGACACCACCCAGACCTGTAACAAGGCTCAACCAGTTCTGCCATCGCACCCAGGACCAGAAAACAACAAGAAAACCTCACTTCGACCCCCTAAGATTCCATCTCCAACCTGGCCAATCAGCACTCCCCACTTCCCAAGACTGTACCCACCAAATTATCTTTTAAACACTCTAATCCCTGAATGCTCAGGAAGACTGATTTAAGTAATAATAAAACTCTGATCTCCTGGACAGCCAGCTCTGCGTGAATTACTCTTTCTCTGCTGCAATTTCTGTCTTGATAAATTGGCTTTGTCTAGGCAGAGGGCAAGGTGAACCCACTGGGCAATTACAGTGTCCCCACATTATCTGCCATCAGAGTAACACATCGCAATGATGTCCAAGTGCTAAAGCAAAAACTGAACAGTATCATTATGTTTATTTTACTTTCATTTTTTACTTTTATTTTTGGAGACAGGGTGTCACTCTGTTGCTAGGTCAGAGTACAGTGGCATGATCACACCTCACTGCAGCCTCTACGTCCTGGTCTCAAGTAATCCTCCTGTATCAGCCTCCCAAGCAGCTGGAACTACAGGTGTGTGCCACCCTTCCCAGCTAATTTCTAATTTTTTGTTTGTTTGTTTGTTTTTGTAGAGACAACGTCTCATTATGTTTCCTAGGCTGGTCTCGAACTCCTGGGCTCAAGCGATCCCCCAACCTTGGCTTCACAAACTGTTGGAATTACAGGCATGAGCCACTGTGCTTGGCCTACCTTATGTTGAAAGTGGCCAAAGATGTTTAGCTTTCAAGAATGATTTCTGTACAAAATGGTTAAGAGAAAACAAAGCAATAAGTCAAAACATTTTAGTGAATAAAGAAGTAACATTGCAATGATGTTAGTGACACAGGATGCTTTTGATGTCGTTTTGCCACCTGGAAATTTCCATGGCTGGCAGCGCCTCTGTTCAGGCTTGGCTTGGCTCTCGGCTCACTCTACCAGCTGGGCCTGGTGGGCTGTACTCAGCTCACGCTACCAGCCCAGATCCTGTGCATGAGCAGGGACTCTGTGCTCATCAGCCTGCCACTGAGCTAGACGTGCCACGGAGAGTTTTCACATTAGGCACCAGCGTTTAGATGGTGGCGCCTGAAAACTCGAACACACCAGCAATCATGGAGCCCCAAGGGGTGTTATGGCTCTTGCCTGGGGGTTTGAGTCCCAAGGTTTGAGTCCCCAAGAAATGACACAGTTCTCTCTCATTCATCCCGCCCACGGCACAGTGAATGGGGGGGCGTATTACAGCTCACTTGTGTCACAGCTCGTTCAGTCCTGTTGCCTACAGCTTGGTGAAGCGGGCATGTGGTGCACAGTGGCTTTTTCTCCCCCTTTGCTCAGCCACCAGGAGGGAGGGCTACAGTGTTACAGCTCTTTATGCACCCACCATTTGGTGGGTTCTAGGTTCTTGTCCTGCAACCAAGAAGAACGAGATTGGTTGGTGCGGTGGCTCATGCCTGTAATCCCAGCACTTTGGGAGCCCAAGGTGGGTGGATCCCCTGAGGTTGGGAGTTTGAGACCAGCCTGACCAACAGGGTGAAACCCCATCTCTACTAAAAATACAAAATTAGCAGGGCATAGTGAGGCATGCCTGTAATCCCAGCTACTTGGGAGGCTGAGGCAGAAGAATCACTTGAACCTGGGAGGTGGAGGTTGCAGGAAGCCAAGATCATGCCATTGCACTCCAGCCTGGGCAACAAGATCAAAACTCTGCCTCAAAAAAAAAAAAAAAAAAAGAAGAATGAGGTCATGCAGGCAGGGAAGAATTTTACTGAGTGACAGAAAAGCTCTCGACAAGGAGAAGGGACCCAAAGTGGTAGCCCTGTGTGAGGGGGAGCCCGAAAGAGGGTTGTCCAATGTGCGGCTGAGATAAGGGCTTTTATGGGCCCAGAATGGGGGAGTGCATGCTGATTGGTCCATGGGCGGGCCTGGAAAAAGCACCATTGGATTGGCTAAAAGGCATCCAGAAGTTCTCACTCCAGTTGTAGACTCCTCCGGGAACTGGTGCTCCGTTTTCAGGCTTTAAGCCGTCTTTGTCTTGAAGGTTAGTTTTCACCAGGGACCTGCCCCTGTCTGCCTAGGAATTTTTCTGTCTCCTGCCACTATCATTAGGAAAACAATGTGTTTACGTAGTTGTCACATATTCCAAAGAATGGCTAGAAGTGCTGAGGACAGAGTAGGAACTCAGCCCAACTGAGCCTGCTTGCTGGGAATGAAACAATGGAGGAGCTAGGCGCAGTGGCCCATGCCTGTAATCCCAGCACTTTGGGAGGCCAAGGCGGGTGGATCACCTGAGGTCAGGGGATTGAGACCAGCCTAGCCAACATGGTGAAACCCTGTCTCTACGAAAAATACAAAAATTAGCTTGGCCGTGGTGGCGCATGCTACTTGGGAGGCTGAAGCTGAGATTGTGTTCTTTTACTTTTTCCTTTCCCCAAGCATATGCCCAAGCTTCTAATTTATCATCTTTTTTGGCCAGAGGATGAAGTCAGTACCTCTCCATATCAACAGGTATTGCAGTGTGAGGCACAAAAGCTACAGTTTTTGGCCAGTAGCATACCCCTCTTTATGGCCTTTATTGGCACTAATAGAAACCTGCAAAATTAGGTAGCTAGGCACAATGGCTCACACCTGTAATCCTCGCAATTTGGGAGGACAAGGCAGAGAGGTCACTTAAGCTCAGGAGTTCAAAACAAGCATGGGCAACATGGCAAGACCCTGTCTTTACAAAAAATACAAAAAGCCTGGCATGGTGGTGTGTGCCTGTGGTCCCACCTGGTTGGGCGGCTGAGGCAGGAGGATCGCTTGAGCCCCAGAGGACGAGGCTGCAGTGAGCTGAGATCACACCATTGCACTGCAGCCTGGGCCACAAAGCAAGACCCTGTCTCAAAAAAAAAAATAAAAAAGAAACGTGAAATCGAATGATTCATAATTTGTTAACTCCCTCGTTCCTGTTCACCATTGGTGGAGGTGCCAACAGGCAGAAAAATGATTAAAAGTCATAGCAGGAGGTAAAAAGCATTTTGACAACCCATGAATTTAAAAATCAAATTCTCACTAAAGTGGTGTTAATGTGAACAGGTAAAAATCTTCCCACATCATCTATATTGTATTTTCTTTTTTTGAGACGGAGTTTCGCTCTTGTTGCCAGACTGGAGTACAATGTCACAATCTCGACTCATTGCAAACTCTGCCTCCCGGGTTCAAGTGATTCTCCTGCCTGCCTCAGCCTCCCAAGTAGCTGGAATTACAGACATGCACTACCACGCCCAGCTAATTTTGTAAATTTTTTAGTAGAGACAGGGTTTCTCCATGTTGGTCAGGCTGGTCTTGAACTCCTGACCTCAAGTGATCCACCCACGTCAGCCTCCCAAAGTGCTGGGATTACAGGCGTGAGCCACCGTGCCCAGCCCACATCATCTGAAATAAATGTTATAACTATTGAGGCTTCTGGTTATAGCTGACTAGAGCTCTCATGGGTCTGTACTCCAGGAGCATTTGCGATATTAATTTATTTTGCAAACACTTATTGAGTACATTTGTGCCAGGCACTTGCTAAAGCCGTGGCATACAGATATAAATACTGATTATTAACCTTGTATATTTCTCTGTAGTTTATAAAACAATCTGGCATCCACCCTCTTACTGGTACTCACTTCAGACCTCTGAGATGCAGTGGGCAGATGATATCTCCTTTTTACAGATGTGGAGACAGGTTCCAAATCATTAAATAACTCATTCATAGTCACACAGCCAGTAAGTGACAGAGCGGGACCAAACAGGTTTTCTCACTTCAGATGCCATCCTTTTCCACAACAGCATGCCGTCTTCCTAGAAGAGGTAAGCCCAGCCTTTTGGCTGGAACTGCCATCTTCCAGAAATTCACCAAAATGACGAACACAAAGGGAAAGCGAAGAGGCACTCGATATACGTTCTCGAAGCCTTTTAGAAAACATGGAGTTGTTCCTTTGGCCACGTGTATTCGAATCTGTAAGAAAGGTGATAGTGTGGACATCAAGGGAATGGCTACTGTTCAAAAAAGGAATGCCCCACAAATGTTATCATGGCAAACCTGGGAGAGTCTACAGTGTTACCCAGCATGCTGCTGGCAGTGTTGTAAACAAACAAGTGAAGGGCAAGATTCTTGCCAAGTTAATTAATGTGGGTATTGAGTACATTAAGCACCCTAAGAGCCGAGATAGCCTCCTGAAACGAGTGAAGGAAAATGATCAGAAAAAGAAAGAAGCCAAAGAGAAAGGTACCTGGGTTCAGCTGAAGCACGAGTCTGCTCCACCCAGAGAAGTGCACTGTGTGAGAACCAATGGGAAGGAGCCTGAGCTGCTGGAACCTCTTCCCTATGAATAGGTGTTAAAAAAATAAATAAATAAAAGACCTCTGGACTGTTAAAAAAAAAAAAAAAAATGGTAAGCCCATTACTCTCAATACGTATCATATGCCAAAGGACCCCAGGTTAAAAGTATCGCCACTTGATGGTCGTCATTGCTTAGCTTAATAAGCAGCTTAGCAGATAAGTTCAAAGTTTATCAGTACTATTTCTCCTTTCCCCAAAGATCAAAGGTAGATTCAGCATACAGTCAATGAAAAAAATAAATTGGATTCTTTTTTAGTACTTGGTTGACCTTTACTAAGAATCTCTTTCCCCCGAACGAGGTGGCTCATGCCTGTAATCCCAGCACTTTGGGAGGTCGGGGTTGGGGAGGGGCGGTGGTGGATCACTTGAGGTCGGGAATTTGAGACCAGTCTGGACAACTTGGTAAAATATCATCTCTACTAAAAATACAAAAATTATCCAGGTGTGGCGTTGGGCACCTGTAGTCCCAGCTACTCAGGAGGCTGAGCAGGAGAATTGCTTGAACTTGGGAGGCGGAGGTTGCAGTGAGTCGAGATCGCACCACTGCATTCCAGCCTGGGCGACAGGGCAAGATGCCATCTCAAAAAAACCCAAAAAAAACAACCAAAAAAAACGTCTTTCAAAGCTGAGTTTCTGCATCTTTCCCTGAGGTATGATTTATGCAGTAACACCCACGTTAAAAAGAGTAGGCTCATCATTTGAATTTCAAGTTTGGGTAAGGATGTCCCTAAGACAAAGGTCTCTGGAATGCTTTTTATTTTATTTTTATTTTTTATTTTACTTATTTTTTTTAGATGGAGTCTCACTCTGTCGCCAGGCTGGAGTGCAGTGGCATGATCTCGGCTCACTGCAACCTCCGCCTCCCAGGTTCAAGCGATTCTCCTGCCTCAGCCTCCCCAGTAGTTGGGACTACAGGCGCATGCTACCACACCCAGCTAATTTTTGTATCTTTAGTAGAGATGGGGTTTCACCATGTTGGCCAGGATGGTCTCAATCTCTTGACCTCGTGATCTGCCCACCTCAACCTCCCAAAGTGCTGGGATTACTGGCGTAAGCCACTGCACCCAGTTCTTATTTTTTGTTTTTTATTTTTTGAGACAGTCTTGCTCTGTCACCCAGGCTGGAGTGCAGTGGCACAATCAAAGCTCACTGCAGCCTCAACCACCAAGGCTCAGGCGATCCACTCACCTCAACCTCCCAAGTAGCTGGTACCACAGGCAAGTGCCACCATGCCCAGCTAATTTTTTTTGTAGGCGGGGTCTCACACTGTATTGCCCAGGCTGGGAGGTATATATGTCTTTGTTAGTTTTTGGAACATAATATTCTGGGTGGAGCTCTGTCAAGCACCTTCAGCATTAAATTATCTGTTTATTTACCTACCCTCTCAACCTAGTAGATTGAGCTCTGAATCCTCATTACCATGGCTAAGTCCCAGGGATTAGTATGAATATTCTGTAAATATTTGTCCATTGAGTTTATGTTGAGAAGGATGTGCTACAGTGTTAAGTAAGCCATGGATTCCCGCCGGGCGCGGTGGCTCACGCCTGTAATCCCAGCACTGTGAGAGGCCGAGGCGGGTGGATCACGAGGTCAAAAGATCGAGACCATCCTGGTCAACATGGTGAAACCCCGTCTCTACTAAAAATACAAAACATTAGCTGGGCATGGTGACACATGCCTGTAATCCCAGCTACTGAGGAGGTTGAGGCAGGAGAATTGCCTGAACCCAGGAGGCGGAGGTTGCAGTGAGCCGAGATCGCGCCATTGCACTCCAGCCTGGGTAACAAGAGTGAAACTCTGTCTCAAAAAAAAAAAAAAAAGACATGGATTCCCTAAAATTTAGTGCCTTAGTAATTTCACCATATTAAATACCATACGGTGATGCACTCCTACCTTAGTCTGAATTGACTAAAGTATGGGCGAGTCTAGGCAGAAGGGAGCTGAGAAATACATGCATGATCTCAGGAGCTTGTGAGTAGAAAAGGTACTGTGTAATTAAAACAAAGTGCCAGCCTCAGTGGCTCACACCTGTAATCCCAGCACTTAGAGAGGCCAAGGTGGGTGGATCATAAGGTCAGGAGTTCAAGACCAGCCTGGCCAACATGGTGAAACCCTGTGTCTACTAATAATACAAAAATTAGCCGAGCATGGTGGCCGACACCTGTAATCCCAGCTACTCGGGAGGTTGAGACAGAGAATTACTTGAACCCGGGAGGCAGAGGTTGCAGTGAGCCGAGATCGTACCACTGTACTCCAGCCTGGGCGATGGAGCAAGACTCTGTCTCAAAAAAAAAAAAAGAAAGAAAGGGATGCTAGCCATGCCTGGGCAACATCTCAAGACCCCATCTCTACAAAATAGTAGAAAGAAAAACAGCCAGGCATGGTGGCATGTTCCTACAGTCCGAGCTATTCTGGAGGCTGAGGTGGGAGGATCACTTGAACTCAGGAGTCTGAGGCTGCAATGAGCTACAATAATGCCACTGCACCCCAGCCTGGGTGACAAAGTGAGACCCTGTCCCTTAAAAGTAAAAATTAGGCCAGGTGCGGTGGCTCATGCCTGTAATCCCAGCACTTTCGGAGGCTGTGGCTGTTTGATCATGAGGTCAGGAGTTCAAGACCAGCCTGGCCAACATGGTAAAACCCAGTCTCTACTAAAAATACAAAAAAATTACCAGGGCATAGTGGTGGGCACCTGTAATCCCAGCTACTTGGGAGGCTGAGGCCGGAGAATCACTCGAACCTGAGAGGCGGAGGTTGCAGTGAGCCAAGATCATGCCACTGCACTCCAGCCTGGGTGACAGTGCAAGACTCCATCTCAAGAAATAAAGAAAAATTAAAAAGATGTCAACAAATAATTTTTGAAGATCTACCATGTGCCAGCCACTTTGCTAAGCAATAGGGACACAATGTAAACGGGACAGACAAGATCCTTGTTTGATGGGATTTGCATTAGAATGGAGAGAGACAGACAATAAGCACATAAACCCATATAAACCAGTAAAGTGATTTTAGACACACCTAAGAGCTGTAAAGAACATAAACTAGGGAGCATATTAATCTAACATTCATTAACAGACATGTTACCTACCAGCATCCAGGTGAGAGAGAGAGCACTAATATGTGTGTGCATTCATACCTGTGTGTGCGCTTGTATGAGGAAGGTAGAGGAATGTGAAAGCAGAGCACCAAGACATGCAGACAGAGAGCTAGAAAGCAGCACAGTGTCCACAAAAAAGGGTTGAACGCTAACATATTTAAAGGTATTTAATCTGAGCCAAATATGAGTGACCAAGTCCCCAAGACTTTTTTTTTTTTTTGAGACAAAGTCTTGCTCTGTTGCCCAGGCTGAAGTGCAGTGGCGCAATCTAGGCTCACTGCAAACTCTGACCCCGGAGCTCCAGCAGTTGTTCTGCCTCAGCCTCCTGAGTAATCAGGATTACAGGCACCCACCACCATTCCCAGCTAATTTTTTGTATTTTTAGCAGAGACAGGGTTTCGCCATGTTAGCCAGGCTGGTCTCAAACTCCTGACCTCAGGTGATCCACCTGCCACAGCCTTCCAAAATGCTGGGATTACAGGCATGAGGCACCATGCCCAGCCTCCAAGGTACAGTTTTAAGAGGTCTAAGACCAAGGTGGTTGGGCTATAGCTTGATTTTATATGTTTTAGAAAGATGTAAGACATCAGTTAATACATGTCAGTTATACATTGGTTCAGTCTGGAAAGGTTGGGGAGGGGAGCTTACAAGTCCTAGGTGGATTCAAGGGGTTTCTGACTGGCAATTCGCTGAGTTATTATTTTAAGACGTGGAATCAGCCAGGTACAGTGGCTCACACCTGTAATCCCAGTACTTTGGGACGCCAAGGCAGGTGGATCCCATGAGGTCAGGAGTTTGAAACCAGCCTGGCTAACGTGGCGAAACCCTGTCTCTACTACAAATACAAAAAACAACAACAACAAAAAAAAAATTAGCCAGGGGCTGTAGTGCATGCCTGTAATCCCAGCTATTTGGATGACTGACGCAGGAGAACTGCTTGAACCTGGGAGGCGGAGGTTGCAATGAGCTGAGACTGTGCCACTGCACTCCAGCCTGGGCGACACTCTGTCTCAAAACAAAACAAAAAAAACCTGGAATCAATAGAAAGGAGTGTCTGGGTTAAGATAAGGGGTTGTGCAGAGGCGAGTTCTTATATAGAGGCAGTCTCTCTCACAGGTGGCAGCTCTTAGAGGCAATAGATGGCAGATGTTTTCTGTTTAGACCTCTAAAAGGTGCTAGACTCTCAGCTAATCTCTTCAGGATCAGAAAAAGACCTGGAAAGGGATCAGAACTCTCTACAGAATGTGAATTTCTCCCACAAGAGACAGCTTTGCAGGGCCATTAAGAAATATGTCAAAGAAATCTATTTGGGGGTAAAATAGTTTAATACTTTTAGGGCCTGCTGTCTGCCATGTGATGCTATACTAGAGTCAGGCTGGAATTTGGTATCTTATTGCTACAAAGAGCCTGTTTGGTCAGGCTCAAGGTCCCTGTTTTAATGTTAATGCTGGGCAGCTGTGCCCAAATTCCAACCGAGGAGAGTATAATTAGACACGTGCAACACCGTATTCCTATCACGGCCTGAACTGGTTTTTCAGGTTTGCTTTGGAATCCCCTTGGCTGAGAGGAGGGATTCATTCAGTTGATTGGGGATATTAGAATTTTATTTTTGGTTTGCATTAGTGTCACCGAACTAAGACAGTTTATATATTCCATTGAATTTTATGTATATAATTTCTTGTCTCATTTCTGATCTTAGGGGAAAGCATCCAGTCTTTTGCCTTTGAGAATTAATTAGCTGGTTCCTTTTTCTTTTCTTTTTTTTTTTTTTTTTTTTTTTTGCAACAGTTTCACTCTGTCACCCAGGCTGTAGTACAGCGATCTCGGCTCACTGCAACCTCCACCTCCTGGGTCCAAGCTATTCTCCTGCCTCAGCCTCCTGAGTAGCTGGGATTACAGGCGTGCACAACTATGCCCGACTAATTTTTGCATTTTTAGTAGAGACAGGGTTTCACCATGTTGATCAGGCTGGTCTTGAACTCCTGACCTGGTGAATCCACTCACCTCGGCCTCCCCAAGTGTTGGGATTATAGGCATGAACCACCTCAACCGGCCTAAAAATGCTGCTTTTTCTGGTTTAATTGGGAGCAAATTTCACTAGGTATCTCTGACAGCAGTGATTTATAATAAGAAACTGACCGCAATGCCCTCTGGTGGTTTAAAGCTTTCTTCATATCTATAACTGCAAAGTTTTTTTAAAAAATGCAGCCATTTTAGGGCCGGGCGCGGTGGCTCAAGCCTGTAATCCCAGCACTTTGGGAGGCCGAGGCGGGTGGATCACGAGGTCAAGAGATCGAGACCATCCTGGTCAACGTGGTGAAACCCCGTCTCTACTAAAAATACAAAAAATTAGCTGGGCATGGTGGTGCGTGCCTGTAATCCCAGCTACTCAGGAGGCTGAGGCAGGAGAATTGCCTGAACCCAGGAGGCGGAGGCTGCGGTGAGCCGAGATCGCGCCATTGCACTCCAGCCTGGGTAACAAGAGCGAAACTCCGTCTCGAAAAAAAAAAAAAAAAAAATGCAGCAATTTTCTATCAAATGGGGGTTTATTTATAAACTAAAACATCAACAAAGATGATTTCCATGACCATCATAATCATAAGGCATTTCTACAGATGCACTTTGCCCGATATAATTCCATAGTCCAAGGGATTAATAAAATAATTTAGTCTATAATCCCAGCCTCTCAGGAGACTGAGGGAGGAGGATCACTTGAACCCAGGAGTTTGAGGCTGCAGTGAGATATGCTCATACCACTGTACTCAGCCTGGGAAACAAAGCAAAACTCAGTCTCTTAAAAAAAAAAAATGTATATATATATATATATATATATGTTTATTTATTTAAAGAAAATCCCTGCCCTCTGAACTGTCCATCTAACAAAGACGCATAAACTGGGAGGCCATGCAAACATGAAACCAAATCCCAAAGGAGGGAACTGTTTTAGAACCTGTGTAGGAGGATTAAATAAGATTATATACATAGAGCATCTAGTATTGCAACTGGTGATAGGAGGTTCTCAAGAAATGGTAGCTATTATTATACTTCAGTATATGATGTTCCGTGACCTCAGCCACCTAACACATATTTTGGTATGCCTCACTTAACTCTGTATTTTGCAGGACTGTTGTGAGAATTAAATGAAAAAGCTAGTAAAGCACTTGGCCCAGTGCTCGGCATCCGATCTTCTTTCACCATCTCCTGCAGCTTGCCAGAGTGGAGGTGAAGAAAGGAAATACTCACATAGTCCAATGTGACAATGAACATAAAGTATTCTATAGGATGATGCTTTAATTAATTATATTATTATTATTACTATTGAGATGGAGTTTTGCTCTTGTTGCCCAGGCTGGAGTGCAATGGCCTGATCTTGTCTCACCACAACCTCTGCCTCTCGGGTCAAGCGATTCCCCGGCCTGTCTCCCGAATAGCTCAGATTACAGGCATGCGCCACCATGCTTGGCTTATTTGGTATTTTTAGCAGAGTCGGGGTTTCTCCATGTTGGTCAGGCTGGTCTGGACCTCTCAACATCAGGTGATCTGCCAGCCTTGGCCTCCCAAAGTGCTGGAATACAGGCACGAGCCACCCGCCTGGCTTATTATTATTTTTTGAGATGGAGTTTCGCTCCTGTTGCCTAGGCTGGAGTGTAATGGCACGATCACGGCTCACCGCACCCTCCGACTCCTGGGTTCAAGTGATCCTCCTGCCTCAGCCTCTGGAGTAGCTGGGATTAGAGGCATGCACCACCACGCCCGGCTAATTTTATATTTTTAGTAGAGACAGGGTTTTTCCATGTCGGTCAGGCTGGTCTTAAACTCCCGACCTCAGGTGATCCACCTGCCTTGGCCTCCCAAAGTGCTGGGATTACAGGTGTGAGCCACCGCTGCCCGCCAAAGCTTTAATTTTATAACATGATACCATAGTAGGCAAACCTTTTGGTTCAGTAACTGAATTCCTGGAAATTTTTCTTAAAGAAATAATCAGAAAAGTGTAAAAAGATACATATTTTAAGGATTTTATCACTATTTATACTAGCAAAAAATTGAAAATGACATAGAAGTCCATCTGGTGGGAGTCTAATGATACACATTCATATGATGCAATTCTATGCAGCAACCATTGAATAAAATTAGCACATATTTGTTGACGTTATATTTGAGATGAAAAAGTTACAGAATTACACAATTAGGCATAGTTTGATCCTTTTTTTTTTTT
>NW_022437106.1:1580173-1584121 GCF_009761245.1 Sapajus apella
ACGGGGTTTCACCATGTTGACCAGGATGGTCTCGATCTCTTGACCTTGTGATCCACCCACCTCGGCCTCCCAAAGTGCTGGGATTACAGGCTTGAGCCACCGCGCCCGGCCCTGATCCTATTTTTTTTTTAAAAACTATGATCTATAAGTATATTTGTGTATGTACACATTTAAACAAGTCTGAAAATGGATTTACTGAAATATTAGCAACACATATAGAAATATATAACTCCTCATTCTCTTTCTTCTTTTCTGTATTTTCTGAAATTTTTATGATTGTGTATTACTTTTGTAAGGAAAGAAAAGGTCTGAAACTAAACAAAAATTTTAACCAAAATATAAAATACACCAGCCTGGGAAATATAGTGAGACTCTGTTTCTACAAAAAAATTTAAAAAAATTAGTCAGGTGTAGTACAGTCCTAGCTACTCAGGAGACCGAGGGAAGAGGGTCACTTAAGCCCAGGAAGTCACAGCTGCAGTGAGCGCTGCTCATGCCACTGCACTCCAGCCTGGGTGACAGAGTGAGATCCTGTCTCTAAAAAAATAAATAAATAAAATACAGATACTGTAGAATAAGATACTATAAGATTCTGGGTAGAAAGAACATCAGGATGTTTGTATTCCTCTTTTAGACGCCCAGTTCTTTGCTATATGACCTGAGCCAGACCTGTGTCTCATTTTCCATCTATACAGTATGAAGTAACTAAAATAAATCTCATACTAGAAAGAATAAAATGAGTACATTAGAAGAAAAATCTGTAAACACTATACCTATAAACTTATTGCAAATTAAGGAAAGAAATAGGATTTTCTCAATTTACAACATTAAAAATATAAATATATGTTTATGTATTATATATTATATAGAATACATTAAATATATAATAATATATTATTAAATATGTTATATATAAAAATATATATCTAAAAACAATGAAGACTTAAGGTAAAGGATAATTTATATATTATCCTTATGTGTAATATAAAAATATATAATCAATACAATATATTTAAATACATTTATATGTAAATGTGTGTATATAATTTATATATACATATTATATATTATATGCAAATATATATATTTGTATATATATGTGGGTTTTTTTGAGGCAGGATCTTGCTTTGTCACCCAGGCTGGAGGGTGGCGACATGATTGTGGCTCACTGCAGCTTCAACCTCCTGGGCTCAAGCAATCCTTCCATCTCAACCTTCTGAGTAGCTGGAATTGCAAGTGAGCACCACCATGCCCAGCTAATTTTTCTATTTTTGCTAGAGATGAGGTCTTGCTATGCTGCCTAGGCTGGTCTCAAACTCCTGGGCTCAGGTGATCCTTCTGCCTCGGCCTCCCAAAGTGCTGGAACTATAGGCATGAGCCACTGTACCCAATCTTTTATAATTTTTAATACACTAACAAATGCAAAATAAAGAACTCAGATAAAAACTAGTTTCTTTTCTCTTTTTTTGTTTTTTTTTTTTGAGATAGAGTCTCACTTTGTCACCCAGGCTGGAGTGCAATGATATGATCTCGGCTCCCTGCAGCCTCCATGTCCTGGGTTCAAGCAATATTCTCCCATCTCAGCTTTCCAAGTAGCAGACAAAAACAACAAAAAACAGACAAGTTGGACTTCATAAAAATTTCAAAATGCGTGCATCAAAGACACTATCAGCAGAGTAAAAAGGCAACCTACAGAATGGGAGATAATATTTGTAAATCATATATCTGCTAAGAGATAAATATCCATGCTATATAGAGAATTCCTAAACTCAACAACAAAAAAGCACTTGATTCAAAAACAAGCAAATAACTTTTTGTTTTTAAATTCTGAGTTGGCTCACTAGGGAGTACATGAAGAGATGCTCAGCATCACTAATCATTAGGGAAATGCAAGTCAAAACTACAATGAGACACCACCGCACACCCCATTACAATGGCTACTATCGAAAAAACAGAAAACAAGTGTTGATGAAGATGTGGAGAAATTGGAACCTTTGTGCCCTGTTGGTGGGAGTGTAAAATGGTGCAGCTGCCATGGAAGAGTATGGTAATTCCTCAAAAAATTAAAAATAGAGCTGGGTGCCATGGCTCACACCTGTAATCCCAGCACTTTGGGAGGCTAAGGCAGGCAGATCACCTGAGGTGAGGAGTTTGAGACCAGCCTGGCTAACATGGTGAAACCCCATCTCTACTAAAAATACAAAAAATTAGCCGGATGTGGTGGCAGCTGCCTGTAATCCCAGCTACTTGGGAGGCTGAGGCAGGAGAATTCCTTGAACCCAGGAGGTGGAGGTTGCAGTGAGCCACGATTACGCCACTGCACTCCAGCCTGGGCAACAGAGCGAGACTCTGTCTCAAAAAAAAAAAAAAAAAATTAAAAATAGAACTACCATGTGATCCAGCAATTTTGCTTCTGGGTATGTATCCAAAAGAATTTAGAGCAAGGTTTCAAAGAGATATTTGTATACCCACGTTCATAGCAGCATTATTCACAATAGCTAAACTGTGGACGCAACTCAAATGTCCATCAATAAACAGAGACGCAAAATGTGGTATATACAAACAATGGAATATTATTCAACCTTAAAAAGGTAGGAAATTCTGGCCTAAGCTACAACATAGATGAACCTCAAGAATGCTATGCTGAGTGAAATAAACCAGTCACAATTAGACAAATACTATATGATTCCACTTAGATGAGATACTCACAGTAGTCAGAATCATAGAGATAGAAACTAGAATGGTGGTTGCCAGGGAATAAGGGAAGGTGGGGAGCGTGGAATTAGTGTTTAACGGGTATACAGTATCAGTTTTACAAGATGAAGAGTTCTAGGATGAATGGTGCTGTTGGTTGAACAATATTGTGAATATATTAAATGCTACTGAACTCTACACTTAAAAATGGTTAAGATGGGCTGGGCGAGGTGGCTTACACCTGTAATCCCATCACTTTGGGAGGCTGAGGTGGGTGGATCACCTAAGGTTGGGAGTTTGAGACCAGCCTGACCAACATGAAGAAACCCCATCTCTACTAAAAATATAAAAGTAGCTGGGCGTGGTGGTGGGCACCTGTAGTCCCAGCTACTTGGGAGCCTGAGACAGGGGAATTGCTTGAACCCAGGAGGCAGAGATTGCAGTGAGCTGAGATCGCACCACTGGACTCCAGCCTGTGCAACAGGGCCATCTCAAAAAAAAAAAAAAAAAAAAAAAAATTAGAAAGGGAGAAAAAAAACCTCAACTAGTCTCTGAACTAGTTTCCAAGAAAACATTTCTCTATTAATCAATATAAATCCAAGTCCAAATCTTGATAATAAAAATTAACAGTAAGCCTAAACTGTTCTTCCTGGTCAGTCTTCATAAAGGTAAAACTAAGCAATTAATGCTATGTCTCATTATTATTATTATTATTATTTTGAGGCAGAGTCTCACTCTGCCACCTAGCCCTGTGTCTAATTTTTAAAGTACATTTAAAATTAGATTTTAGGTCAGGCATGGTGGCTCATGTCTGTACTCCTAGTACTTTGGAAGGCCAAGGTGGGAGGATTGCTTGGGTCCTGGAGTTTGAGACCAGCCTGGGCAACATAGTAAGACCCCATCTCTACAAAAATTAGATTTTATTTTATTTTTTTGAGACAGAGTCTCACTCTGTGCCCCAGGCTGGAGTGCAGTGATGTGATCTTGGATCACTGCAGCCTCCCACCTCCTGAGTTCAAATGACTCTCCTGCCTCAGCCTCCTGAGCTCCCGAATAGCTGGGATTACAGGTGCCCACCACCACTTCTGCCTAGTTTGTGTATTTTTAGTAAAGATAGGGTTTTACCATATTGACCAGTCTGGTCTCAAACTCCTGGCCTCAAGTAATTGCCCTGCCTTGGCCTCCAAAAGTGCTGTGATTATAGGAGTGAGCCATGGTGCCCCGCTTTTTTTTTTTTTTTTTTTTTTTTTTTTT
>NW_022437106.1:1584221-1637558 GCF_009761245.1 Sapajus apella
CGTGAGCCACCATGCCCAGCTAATTTTTGTATTTTTTAGTAGAGGTGGGGTTTCACCATGCTGACCAGTCTGGTCTTGAACTCCTGACTTCAAGTGATCTGCCCGCCTTGGCCTCCCAAAGTGCTGGTATTACAGGTGTGAACCAAAGAGCCCAGCCTAGATGGCTTACTTTTAAGAACATCTGAAGAATGTAGTATGGCAGGGTAAAAAGTCCACCTCAATTAGAAATCCCTAACCCTATTCATGAGGTGTGTGACTGTAGATAAATTACCTGTTAAGCTTCAACGACTTCACCTGTTAATGGGAATAAACCCCATATGTTAGAGTTGTTATGTGAGGAGAAGCCATTTATTTCCTGCCTGTTGCTTGCTGGTAAAAAGAGTAAAACAGCAAGAAGCTAAAGTCAACCTACAGGCAACTAGCTAAAGCCAGTGGCCTTGCCACAGAGAGGCCTGAGGGCTGGGAAAATAACTCCCTTTCTGTAACTGGTGTCTACGTTATCTATAAACCTTAAACATGTAGCAGAGGAATGTTCTTCCTCTGACCCAGGAACCTGCCCCCAGTCACGTACTCCATATTTGCACAATCCAGACCCCTCTGCTTAGAGTTGCATCTGCCAAGTGATTTACTACCTTTGTTCAGCTCCTGTAACCCTTTCCCTCTTCCCTTCCCACCTGCACCAAATATAAATTAGCAAATCAATGAAAGCCAAAGACTGTGAGGTCAGCCGCTCCACCAATGGGCAATAACACAGTTTCACCTCTGCTCCCCCTTTAGAGTTGTAAGCCCTTACAAAGGAAAAAAAAAAAACAACTGCTCTTCGGGGAGCTCGGTTGTTAAGGCATTAGCCTGCTGCAGCTTCCGGCCGAATAAAAAGCCACTTCCTTACTCAGTGGGGTGTTTGGAAGGTTTTGTCCGCTGCATGTTCTGCTAGTTACAAGGATATCATGATGTATATAAATCAACTGTGACTAACATTTAGTGGGCGTTCAATGGTTGCATAGAAATTTCAGTACCCACTCTCGTGCTCTGTAACTAGTTTCAAACTGCGTTCCCTTTTCAATGTCATTACAGACCCAACCCCACCTGCTGGGTCCCACAGTTCACTGTCCAGTATGTACTTGCCACAGATTTTTTGAACATCTCTTTGAGTGTTGTGGTAGGCACTGGTCTCTCCCGTTCCTTGACTCTCATATAATCTCCTAATTTATTTTTCACTGTCTTTAAATAGTGGTTTTCCTTCTTCTCCCACTTAGCCCTTAGAAAACTTTTTTCTTGCTCATTAAGCCCACCGAATAGACTTTTCAGGGGCAACAATTATATCCCACAAAGATCAGCACCAACCTTTAATGTATATAGTAATAAAAACTCTCCTACTGCTCCTATGAAGGCAAAAGAAAAAAAAACCTGCAGGGTCTCGATCAGCCACTTGCTTTTGCTGGTGAGGGGGCACGGAGGATAGGTTCTCGCTCTGTCACCCAGGCTGGAGTGCTGTGGTGCAACCACCGTTCACTGCAACCTCCACCTCCTGGGCTCAAATGAGCCTCTTACCTCAGCCTCCAAGTAGCATGAGCCATGGTGCCCAGCTTATTATTATTATTATTTTTTAAATAATTGAGACAGGGTCTTACTATGTTGCCCAGGTTGATCTCAAAGTCCTGGACTCAAGTGATCCTCCTGCCTTGGCCTTTCAAAGCGTTTGGATTACAGGCCTGAGCCCTGGTGCCTGGCTTTAATCAGGCACTTTCAGTGCATACATAAATATTCTACAAATGAGGCTCTGTATGTTTGGTATTCTGGTGACATTCCACACTGCCAGGGAAGTAATGAATTCACTTACCCAGAGAAGGGCTCTCCTTAGGCATGTGGCATGTGGCTCCTGAAGTCACCATTCTTTAGCTTTTCTTTTCTTTCTTTTTATTTTTTGAGATGGAGTTTCACTTTCACTGCCCAGGCTGGGTGTAATGGCATGATCTCAGCTCATTGCAACCTCTGCCTCTTGGGTTAAGTGATTCTCCTACCTCAGCCTCCTGAGTAGCTGGGATTACAGGCATGCACCACCATGCCCGGCTAATTTTTTGTATTTTTAGTAGAGATGGGGTTTCTCCATGTTGGTCAGGCTGGTCTCAAACTCTCGGTCTCGCGTGATCCGCCTGCCTTAGCCTCCCAAGTGCTGGGATTACAGGTGTGGGCCACCGCGCCTGGACTGTTTAGCTTTTCAAAAGAGCCAAGGTGATTCACTAGATCAGTCAGTGACTTTGCCATTAAAACATGCTGTTTTTTTCTTTTTCTTTTTTTCTCTGTTGCCCAGGCTGGAGTGCAGTGGCACAATCTTGGCTCACTGCAACCTTCACCTCCTCAGTTCAAGCAATTCTTCTGCCTCGGCCTCCAGAGTACCTGGGACCACGAGTGCGTGCCACCACACCGGCTAATTTTTTTGTATTTTTAGTAGAGATGGGGTTTCACAGTGTTAACCAGGATGGTCTTGATCTCTTGACCTTGTGCTCCGCCCGCCTCGGCCTCCCAAAGTGCTGTGATTACAGGCGTGAGCCACCACGCCCGGCCTACTGTTTAAGTGAGTTTATGTTTTACTGTTTAACTGATAAGTGTTTGGGAAACTTGACTAAATAAAATATAAAATTACTGGATTTGGCTTCTTTTTGAGGAGATGCAACAAAGTAAGGCTCCCAGAAAAGAAATGTTCACAATTAAAAAAAATGGAAAGAGGAAAAGTTGCCCTGAAGTAAAACCTAGTTCATTTGCTTGGTTCAAACAGCTCTTTTTTTTTTTTTTTTTTTTTTGAGACGGAGGCTTGCTGTTCTGTTGCCCAGGCTAGAGTGCAGTGGCGCAATCTCAGTTGACTGCAACCTCTGTCTCCCAGGTTCAAGCAATTCCCCTGCCTCAGCCTCCCAAGTAGCTGGGACTACTGGTGCGTGCCATCGTGCCCAGCTAGTTTTTTGTTTTTTAGTAGAGACAGGGTTTCACCATGTTGGCCAGGATGGTCTTGATCTCCTGACGTTATGATCCACCTGCCTCGGCCTCCCAAAGTGCTGGGATTACAGGTGTGAGCCATCACACCCAGCCCCAAACAGCTTTTATTAAGCACATATATATGCCCTATACTGTGCCAGACACTCTCCCACATCTACAGCTCTTGATCATCAGAATGGCTTTGAGAGGTCATCATTTCTACTTGACAGATGAAGACCCGGAAGCTCAAAAAGGTCAAGTGATTTGTCTGTAGCCACAATGCTAATAAGCGGCAGAATGAAAACTGGGACCAGATCTGGCTCAAAATCCAGAGTGCCTTCCGCTAAACCAGAGATACATCTATTCAAATAGCCATATCCTTAACCAGTAACAATGATATCACCATAACAGTTTTCGCTAACATTTATCTAGTTCTTCTCATGTGGCAAGCACGGTGCTAACTGACTTATGCATATGATCTCATTTAATTCTCATTTGTCCTGAGGTAGGTTTATCAAGATCTCCATTTTGTAGTTGAGGAAACCAAGTTTCATAAAAGTCCAGTAATTGCTTTGTTCCCGCAGCTGGTACGGAGTGGGACAAGAGTTTGAACCTAGGTCTATCTAATTCCAGAACCCATTCTCTTAATCATTACACTACACTGCAGGAAACTCAACTCTAGTCCTGCCTCCAAAGAGGCAAGTCATTTGATAGTTCTCTCTCAAATGCCTTGTTAATTAAATGAGGGTATTGTTACTTGTCCCTACCTATTTCACAGAAATATTAGGATTATAAAATGAGAAAGTATATAAGCTATAAAAAGGGAAACTTCTATATAAATCTAGGTACTGTCTGAAGTTTCACTCAGATCTTCCCTATCCCACAGTCATAAAGGGATTTAGCTGACATCATTAGCTCTGAAATGGCCTCTGAAGTGGGTAGTGAGTCTTATCTCCACTTATTAAACAGGAATTACAAAGAGATGATGTAATATGCTAGCCAGCAACAGAGCTGGGAATAAAACCCAAGATTTCTAACTCCCATTGAATACGTTCTTATGATAAATCTATTTCTGCATTTCATACTTAACTGTAGAACAGACAAAGGTAGAAATATTACAGTGCCCACTTCAAAACACACATTAAATACTTACAAAAATTAAATTTTCTACTGCTGTGATACTAATATAATCCCTAAGGTTCTTAATCCTCATATTCTAGAGAAACTGCACAAAGTATTAAAAATAACAAATTTCCATTTTCCGGGTATGGTGGCTCATGCCCATAATCCCAGCACTTTGGGAGGCTGAGATGGGTGGATCACCTGAGGTCAGGAGTTCAAAACCAGCCTGGCCAATGTGGTGAAACCCTGTTTCTACAATAAATACAAAAAAATTAGCTGGGCATGGTGGTGCACGCCTCTAGTCCCAGCTACTAGGGAAGCTGAGGCAGGAGAATCACTTGAACCCAGGAGGCGGAGGTTGTGGTGAGCTGAGATCAAGCCACTGAACTCCATCCTGGGTGACAGAGTGAGACTCCGTCTCAGGAAAAAAAATAAAATTCCACTTCCCTAGTACAGACGTCAGCTCTTTAGTTCTCTCAAACAAATTATTATTAACCAATGGTTATAAAACTAGGTGTGTTACTACCTAGTTTCAACTAGTGAGTCTGTAAATTTCCATAAGGAACATAACCCTCAATGTTAAATTGTTTCCTCATAAAATCAGAAAAAGAAAAGCATCAAACACATTCTCACATCATAAATACCTAACAGAGAAATAATTTGAATTGGAAATTATCCTAACATACCAACTCACAACATACTGAGTTCAAAATTGAAGTTCCAAGGGGAACAGCACAATTAAAACAATGAAAATACACATGGCACCTTTATGATCGTTTTTCTTCTATACAGAAATCAAAATAATTTTGTGCTTCCCACTCAAGGTCTGTCACAGGCACACAAAAACCTTAAAGTAAATTAAAAAGTAGTAAAAACAATTCTGTCTTCAATTACCTGACTTAAATAAGGAATGAATGTTCAGTCTTCTTCCCAGATTATTAGCTCCTGCTAATTTTTGTTTGCTAGAACAATACAATGATCTTTAACAATCATATACTTTGCAATTACCACAGGGACTAAAGAGAGGAAGTAAGAGAAGGAAAATTCCACTCCCAAAATGGAACAGAATCCTAAATAATGAAGTCTTTCATTATTACTCTCTCTGACTGAATCATGGACTTATAAATGAAAAACCTGTCATTTTGTCATAAGGACAAAAACTAAGTCATAAAAATCCAAAGAACTGCTCTACTCAAGTCAAGAGAATTTGCTTCTAGAGAGGATCAAGATATCTAAATCCTCTCCTAGCCACATAATAAAAGCTCTAACACCTTAAAAACGTGCTGCGAGGTGAAAGCAAAAGGTGACATAGGACTTCTAGATTTTTCAGAGGTTGTTTGAATACATTAATCTATCTTTCCTCTGTGAAAAATCTTTATCTTGGATTTCTTTTCTTTTCTTTTCTTGTTTGGAGACGAAGTCTTGCTCTGTCTCCAGGCTGGAGTACAATGGTGCGATCTCAGCTCCTGTGACGTCCACCTCCCAGGTTCAAGTGATTCTCCTGCCTCAGCCTCCTGAGTAGCTGGGGTTATAGGTGTGTGTCACCACGCCTGGGTCATTTTGGTAGTTTTAGTAGAGATGGTGTTTCACCATGTTGATCAGGTTGGTCTTGAACTCCTGACCTTGTGATCCACCCGCCTTGGCTCCCCAGAGTGCTGGGATTATAGGTGTAAGCCACCTCGCCTGGCCTATCTTGATTGCTATAATTGAAACCAATCACTACTTCTGATGGGTCAGGGGTCCTATGGTCTCCTGAACTTGAATGTGACTGTGAATCACCTGAGGATGTTAAAATATGGAACAGGATTCACAAACTCTGGGCTGCATGCCCTGCCAGCTCTCAGCTCACGGCTGTGTTACTGTCTGATGGACCACACTTTAGCAATAGGACTCTAAGGAAGGTTTCCAAATGAAATAACCTCAACAAGATGTTTATTTTCAAAATATATAGCCTATACCAAGTTTATAAAGGGAGATGACATGCCAGACCTCAAAAAGATATCTGCTCCCCTTCTCTTTTTTGTAATTTTTCCCATCTGGTTGCAAACTCAGCGTAATACCTTAGTAAAGAGCAATTTTCAAGAATATCTTGTTTGTGTTGACCATTTATTGGGACTTGACTGACCAGGGCTTGTGTGGATGGGCACAAACCTCAAGGCTTTTGTAATGAAAGGATTGAATAAAAATAAATATTTTAAAAATTATGTCAAACACCAATGAATAAGTGACATTCACAAATAGTTTGTAAGAGAATCATTTGGGATTAACAATTTTCATCTCACAAAATAAATAGCTCATATCCTAAAAATAAAAAAGACACCTCTCCTTAAGCAGGAGAAAAAAAGCCCAAGAAAAACAAAAGCCCATGGCGAAGTCCTAATATTAGTTTGAGAGAGGAAAATACCAACACTGACACATACAAAAGTATTTGAGGAGAATTACATGTTATTAAATTTGTCCTAGAACCTGGGGGAGAGTTCATGGAAAGAGAACAGCTGGTATATTTAAGAAAAACTTAAATAGAAAAGATGATATACGAGAGCAAAATAGTCCATTTCTCTTAACCAATAAACACTCAAAAACTTTCATATTGAGGTTTTCAACAATGTTTTTTTCCATATTAGTCCAACTGCCACCCCAAAAATCCAACCAGCCAGCATAACAATTAAGGTGACAACAGGTCCAGGTGGCCATACTCCCTGTTCACCCTTGGATGCTTTTCAAGCCAATGAGGGTAACGTTTGTGGTGGCAGGAGCGAGTCAAAGGAGAATCACTTCTCTTTACTCAGGAGGAAACCTCCCTTTTGAGCATCTTCGGAATTTTTCATGGGAAGGCGTCTCAGTGTTTGTGTGCACTCTTCAGCCCCATAACTGTGAAGGTGGCAGCTGTCAGTTTCTCATAAACAAGGAACATGAGAGCAGCAGTGAGGACTGTCTGCAACAGTTTGGCTTCAAGGCCTTTGTAGAGTCCCATTATTCCAAAACGTCTAAAGGGAAAGAGGTTTGAAGAAACAGAAGTCAACTCCTGCATCAGAGAACATGCTACCTAGATAGCTACTTTGATGAGAACAAGCAATGGAGGTTTTAGATTTCAACACAGGCTTTTGTTGTCAAAGCACTTCTTATCTTTAAAGGTATTTGGGGACTGATGAAGGTTTAGTATTCATGAACCATTAATACTTGGTCTTTATAGTCACCATTAATTAGCAGAATGTTGACAATATCCCACTGAGAGGATGCAGATCCCAAAACCATCTTAATGCAAAATCTGAGATCTAACGAAGAACTTTTGGAACGTGACTTTTTGTTTTTGTTTTTTGAGACAGAGTCTTGCTTCGTCTCCAGGCACCAGGCTGGAGTGCAGTGGCGCAATCTCAGCTCACTGCGACCTCTGCCTCCTGGGTTCAAGCAATTCTCCTGCCTCAGCCTCCCAAGTAGCTAGGACTACAGGCGCATGCCACCACGCCCAGCTAATTTTTGTATTTTTAGTAGAGACGGGATTTCACTATGTAGGCCAGGATGTGGATCTTCACTTTAATGCTAATTTAGTTATTTCACCTTAGTCACTAAACAGCAGGAAAGCTGTCAATATGTTCAGATCATTTTAGCTCAATATAACTAGAGAAAGAGACAAATGAAAAGCCTTCTGATGCTCAAACTTCCCATACATTTCATCCTCTAACCCAGTGGTTTTCAGATTTAGCAGGCATCCAAATCACCTGAAAGGCCTGGTAAAACATAGATTGTGCCAGGCATCGTGGCTCATGCCTGTAATCCCAGCAGTTTCAGAGGCCGAGATGGGTGGATCATCTGAGGTAAGGAGTTCGAGACCAGCCTGACCAACATGGAGAAATCCTGTCTCTACTAAAAATACAAAATTAGCTGGGCATGGTGACGCATGCCTATAATCCCAGCTACTTGGAGGCTGAGGATCAATCACTTGAATCCCTTGAATCTGGGAGGCAGAGGTTGCAGTGAGCTGAGATCGCACCATTGCACTCCAGCCTGGGCAACAAGAGTGAAACTCCGTTTTAAAAAAAGCAAAACATAGATTGCTGGGTCAATTCCCAGAGTTTCTGACTGACTAAGTTTGGGGTGAAATTCAAGAATTTGCATTTCTTCTTTTTATTAATAGAGACAGGGTCTCACTCTGTTGCCCATGCTGGTCTCCAACTCCTACGCTCACGTGACCCTACAGCCTCGGCCTCCCAGAGTGTTGGGATTACAGGCATGAACCACTGTACCCGGCCCAAGAATGTGCATTTCTAACCACTGTACCCAGCCCAAGAATGTTCTCCCAGATGAGAAGGAGGAGGATGCCAGCCTGGAAACCAGCCCATAAGAACCACTGCTCTAACATCGGAAGATTGTTTCAGCTAAAATGGGAGTTTAGAGCAAAAGATCTCTCTAAAGCTATTTGTTGAGAGTGAATTAATCTCATCTGCCAGTTCATCAGCAGCTCCAGGGTTATTTATATCATGCAGATTGAGATATTGAATCAAGTGTTCCCATCAGAAGCTATTACTACATTTTATATATATGCTGTGTGAAAACCTATAATTGGGGGAAAATCATATGATAAAAGGGAATGACTTAAAGATTTGACCCATGAATTTCTAGTTCCCTTACTAATTTGAATTATGTTACCCCAAGAAACCTAAGAAATTCCACCTCAGTGTTTCTCAAGGTGAGGACCAGCCATATCAGAAGCACCAGAGTTTGTTTAGAAATGTACATTGCCAGGCCACAACCTAGAGAGGAGGCAAACCTACATTTTACAAGCACCTGAAGTGATTTTTAACCATACAGAAGTTTGGAGAGGCCTGGTATGGTATACTACACTATCTGTTATCACAGCCACTAGCCATATGTGGCAATTAAAAATTTTTAAAAATAGGCTGGGCACAGTGGCTCATGCCTGTAATCCAAACATTTTGGGAGGCCGAGGCAGGCAGATAAACTGAGATCAGGAGTTCATGACCAGCCTGGCCAACATGGTGAAACCCCATCTCTACGATAAACACAAAAATTAGCCAGGTGCAGTGTCGCACACCTATAGTCCCAGCTACTCAGGAGGCTGAAGTAGGAGAATCACTTGAACCTGGAAGGCAGAAGTTGAAGTGAACTGAGATCATGCCACTGCACTCCAGCCTGGGCAACAGAGTGAGACTCTGTCTCAAAAAATAAATAAATGAAAATAAAAATAAATAAATAACTCAACTTCTTAGTTGCACTGGGCATATTTCAAGTGTTCAACAGTCACATGCAACTAGTGGCAGCCCTATTGGACAGTACAGGTGTTTCCATCATTGAAGAGCATTCAAGTGAAAAGAATGAAAGCCCTTATTCATTCAATCCTTCCTGAGTGCTTACTGAGCATCTGAATTTGAACATCTGACCCTGCCTTGATCTCATATTGGGCAAGTCACTTTCTTTCTCTAAATCTGTTTTCTAATCTTCAAAATGGAAATATAATCACCCTTCCACATCCCTAAGGTTGAATGAGACCCTAAGAAGATATAAGATGTAAAAACACAATAGATTTGAAAACTATATAAACCCATAGATTTTTTTTTTTTTTTTTGAGATGGAGTTTCGCTCTTGTTACCCAGGCTGGAGTGCAATGGCGCGATCTCGGCTAACTGCAACCTCCGCCTCCTGGGTTCAGGCAATTCTCCTGCCTCAGCCTCCTGAGTAGCTGGGATTACAGGCACGCGCCACCAGGCCCAGCTGATTTTTAGTATTTTTAGTAGAGACGGGGTTTCACCATGTTGACCAGGATGGTCTCGATCTCTTGACCTCGTGATCCACCCGCCTTGGCCTCCCAAAGTGCTGGGATTACAGGCGTGAGCCACCGTGCCCGGCCAAACCCATAGATTTCTATTTAACACTATGTTCTTAGCTTTCTTGTTAACTACATCTTTCTTAACTCTCTCAATGCTGATAGAAACAAAAATTGTTACCACTGTTTTGGGGTCAATTTGGAAATCTCTTATCAAAATTTCATATGTTCATACTCCTTAATCAGGTAATCTCATTGGTAAAGATAATTTTCTCAGCTTTGCGCAGATGAGGTTTATCTGAGGCACGATTATTGCTAATTGAAAACTTTTCCCAATACCACAACATGACGACTTGAAATATAGTCAGTATTGGCAATTTTTGACAGTCTACAGGGACTGAATATTTTTTTTTTTTTTTTTTTTTTGAGACAGAGTTTCACTCTTGTTACCCAGGCTGGAGTGCAATGGCGCGATCTCGGCTCACTGCAACCTCCTCCTCCTAGGTTCAGGCAATTCTCCTGCCTCAGCCTCCTGAGTAGCTGGGATTACAGGCACGCGCCACCATGCGCAGCTAATTTTTTGTATTTTTAGTAGAGACGGGGTTTCACCATGTTGACCAGGATGGTCTTGATCTCTTGACCTCGTGATCTACCCGCCTCGGCCTCCCAAAGTGCTGGGATTACAGGCTTGAGCCACCGCGCCCGGCCAGGGACTGAATATTTGAAAAAACAAAAGATAATTTTCTCGATAATTATAATCACTCAGGTATACAGAGCTATATTTATAGGATGTTCATTCAGCAATGATTGTAAAGGCAAAACCTGGAAACAGCCTAAATATCTATCAATAAGTGTATTGGTAAATAAATCATGGTATATTATTATTATTATTATTTTTAAGACTCAGTCTCACTCTTGTTCGCCAGGCTGGAGTGCAATGGTGCAACCTCGGCTCACTGCAACCTCCACCTCCCAGGTTCAAGTGATTCTCCTGTCTTGGCCTCCCTAGTAGCTAGGATTACAGGCACATGCCACCATGCCCAGCTAATTTTTGTATTTTTAGTAGAGACGGGGTTTCATCATGTTGGTCAGGCTGGTTTTGAACTCCTAACCTCAAATGATCCATTTGCCTTGGCCTCCCAAAGTGCTTGGATTACAGGCATGAGCCACTGCATGCAGCCAGGTTGTTTCTAGTTTTTGGTTCTTACAAATAATGTCATAAATTTGGAAGCAACCTAAGTGTCCATCAACAGATAAATGGGTAAGGAAAATGTGGTACTCATACAAAAAGCAATACTACTCAGCCATCAAAGAGAATGAGATCTTGTCATTTATAACAACATGGATGGAACTGGAGGTGATTCTGCTAGGTGAAACAAACCAGGCACAGAAAGACAAATATCACATGTTCTCACTTATTTGTGGGATCTAAAAATCAAAACAATTGAACTCATGGAGATAAAGAGTAGAAGGATGGTTACCAGAGACTGGGAAGAATAGTGTTGGGGGAAAGGTGGGGATGGTTAATGGGTACAAAAAAAGATAATTTGAATAAGACCTAGTATTTGCAAGTACAACACAAGAATATAGTCAATAATAATTTAATTATACTTTTAAAAATAACTAAAAGAGTATAAATAGGACTGTTTGTAACAAAATAATGCTTGAGAGGATAGATACCCCATTTTCTATGATGTGATTATTATGCTTTGCATGCCTGTATCAAAACATCTCATGTACCTCAAAAATATATATGCCTACTCTGTACCCACAAAAATTAAAAATTAAAAAATTTTAAAAATAAAAAAAAATAATGAAAAACAACAAAGCCATCATTAACATTTGTTTACAAGCTTTTGTGTAGAAATATGCTTTCATTTCTCTTGAGTAAATACCCTGAAGTGGAATGGCTGGGTCCTATAATAGGTGTGGTATCTATAAATTTTTAAAGAAAATGCCAAATTGCCTTCCAAAGCTGCTGTACTATTCTGTATTCCTGCCAGCAGCATGAGAAAGTAAGTTCTGGCTGCTCCAACATCCCGCCCAATACTTGGTATGGTAAGTATTTATTTTTTACTTTATACCTATTCTTTGTCTTTTTTTTTTTTTTTTAAAGACGGGGTTTCACCATGTTGGTCAGGCTGGTCTTGAACTCCCAACCTCAGGTGATCCGCCTGCCTTGGCCTCCAAAGTGCTTGGATTACAGGCGTGAGCCACAGTGCCCAGGCTCTTTGTCTTTTATTTAATTTTGTAAATAAAATAAAATCACACAGTGGCACAATCACAGCTCACTGCAGCCTTAACCTCCTGGGTTCAGGCAATCCACCTCAGCCTCCTGGGCAGCTGGGACTACAGGCATGCGCCACTATGCCTAGCTAGTTTTTAATTTTTGTAGAGACAGGGTGTCACTGTGTTGCCCAGGCTGGTATCAAACTCCTGAGCTAAAGCGATGTGCCTGCCTGGGCCTCCCAAAGTGCTGGGATTATAGGTGTGAGCCACCATGCCCAGCCTGATTTTATCTTTCAGTCCCTTGAATGTTCTTTCTATTATTATTATTATCATTATTATTATTATTGAGACGGAGTTTTGCTCTTGTTGCCCAGGCTGAAGTGCAATGGCGAGATCTCAGCTCACTAAAGTGTCTGCCTCCCAGGTTCAAGTGATTCTCTTGTCTCAGTGCCCTGCCCGCCTCCCCCACCCAGCAAGTAGCTGGAATTACAGGTGCTCATTACCATGCACAGCTAATGCATTTTTGGTAGAGACGAGGTTTCTCCATGTTGGTCAGGTTGGTCTCAAACTCCCAACCTGAGGTGATCTGCCCACCTCAGCCTCCCAAAGTGCTGGGATTACAGTCATGAGCCACCGTGCTCGGCCTATTTTTATTTTTTTTGAGACAAGGTCTTACCTCTATAGCCTTAGGCTGAAGTACAGTGGTGCAATCATAGTTCACTATAGCCTCAATCTGCTGGGCTCCAGTGAATCTCCCACCTTAGCCTCATGTGTAGCTATGATTACAGATGCATACCACAGGCTTGGCTAATTTTGTAAATATTTTTTGTAGAGACAAGATCTCACTACTTTGCCCAGGCTGGTCTTGAACTCCTGGCCTCAAGCCATACTCCCATCTCAGCCTCCCAAAGTGTTGGGATTACAGGCATCAGCCACCTTGCCCAACTGCATATTTTATTTTAAGAATAAATTTATGGCTGGGCGCGGTGGCTCAAGCCTGTAATCCCAGCACTTTGGGAGGCCGAGGCGGGTGGATCACGAGGTCAAGAGATCAAGACCATCCTGGTCAACATGGTGAAACCCCGTCTCTACTAAAAATACAAAAAATTAGCTGGGCATGGTGGCGCGTGCCTGTAGTCCCAGCTACTCAGGAGGCTGAGGCAGGAGAATTGCCTGAACCCAGGAGGCGGAGGTTGCGGTGAGCTGAGATCGTGCCATTGCACTCCAGCCTGGGTAACAAGGGTGAAAAACCCGTACCAAAAAAAAAAAAAAAAAAAAAAAAGAATAAATTTATTTTCAGAGTAGCTTGTATCTAGGAACACTAATAAAGTTCTAAGAGCTTTTGCTTCAAAGGACGTCCCTGACTTATCTGACTTCACTAAGTGTCAATTTCTTTAAATGAAACAGGAAATGATAATAGTTCTTAACTCACAGAGCTACTGTTAGGATTGAGATTACCTACGTATAGCCTCTAGTTCAGTGTCTGCCACACAGCAAGCCACTGAAAATGTTAGCTACTCTCAGCATCGTCAGTATCATCGTCGTCATCATCACCATCACTATTATTTTTTCCACTGCCCTCCCTTCTTCAGTACTCCTATTCTACAGGCAGATGTTACAGTGCTAAGAGGGGTCATAGGATATACTATTAGTGAAAGCAGCACTCAGTGTGGTTGAAGTATAGAAGGGTTCTCTTTCTGAAGAAGTTCTGCATACATGTAACTAACAAACAAAGAATAAAAACCTGAACTTTTCCATAATGTCCCAAAATGCTGTCATACTGTACGAGGTTCCTAAAATGAGAAATGTCTAAACATAGCAAGCAAGGGAGAGGTTTTGGAGGCTGCCACCACCAAGGCAGTAGCGTAAGAGAGGGAAATCCAACCACTCCCTGGCAGAGATGGCTGCTGAAGGAGAGCACGGAATGTGAGGCATCCATGAAGCTCACCTTACTCGCTGGTGAAGAAGATAGAGAATATTCCGAAGACTTCCCAATGTTCTGTTTTCTGGGTTTAGTCTATGACGCCCAAACTGAGGAAAGAGGAGAAAAAAAGATAAGCACTGTTACTGCTTTTTTAAATCTTAATCTCTACCTGGAGAGAATATTAGGTTAGAGCAGTGTCTTATAGCATACATTAATAAATTTACCCAATGAGTACCACAGATATCATTAATCCTGTATTTTTTCCACTGAGTGAAATATTTCAATTTAAGTAAGTAAAAATAAGAAAAATTTTTTCTCTTTTTTTCTGAGACAGGGTCTCACTCTGTTGCCCAGGCAGGAGGGCTGCGGTATAATCTTGGCTCACTGCAACCCCCACCTCCCAGGTTCAAGTGATTTTCCTGTCTCAGCCTCCTGAATAGTTGGGATTATAGACATGTGGCACCATGCCCAGCTAATTTTTGTATTTTTAGTAGAGATGTGGTTTCACCATGTTGGCCAGGCTGGTCTTGAACTCCTGACCTCAAATGATCCACCCACCTTGGCCTCCCAAAGTGCTGGGATTACAGGCGTGAGCCGCCGTGTCTGGCCTAAGAAAAATTTTTCAATGAAGCAAGCATAATCATTTTCATTTTATAGAAAAGAATAGGGAAAATTCTACCTCAAAAGAAAAAAACATGCCCAGGATGATGACTTGGATATTGATGGTAATAACTTCCACTTCTTTAGGAAGTTCTGATAAACGAATCATTTAGAACCTCTGCAATCTAAGCTCTTCATATCATGTGTTTATGTTCTAAAAGTGTTAAAATACATTTATAAAAATACTACAGAATTCCCTTATATTAAGTACCAATTTTAGTAAAAATGCTTTTAACAGAAAGTACTAATTTTTCTGAACTGGAATACTCTCATGACCACCCCTTTTTATCTAGCAACAAGCCTTTTGAAAATTTTTCTCTAAAACAGATTTTTTTTTTTGAGACGGAGTTTTGCTCTTATTGCCCAGGCTGGAGTGCAATGGCGTGATCTCGGTTCCCCGCAACCTCTCCCTCTCGGGTTCAACCAATTATCCTGCCTCAGCCTCCCAAGTAGCTGGGATTACAGGCATGCACCACCACCCCCAGCTAATTTTGTATTTTTAGTAGACATGGGGTTTCTCCATGTTGGTTAGGCTGGTCTCGAACAACTGACCTCAGGTGATCTACCTGCCTTGGCCTCCCAAAGTGCTGGGATTACAGGTGTGAGCCAGCACGCCCAGTCTCTAAAACAGATCTTGAATCTGTCCTCATCCTATCCCTCTCCTCCCCAGTGCTGCCACCATGGTCCAGGCCACCATCCTCTCTGGCCTGTATTACTGAAATGGCTTCCTACCAGATTGCCCCTAGCTTTCTCTCTTAGCTTTCTGACCAATTCGCCACATAATGGGGACAACAATCTTCTCCAATTGCAAATCACATCACATATTCCCCAGCTTAAAGCCTTTCCCATCACATATTCTCAGCTTAAAGTGCTGAGGATAAAAATCTAGATTCCTCACCTACAGTTTCCCTCCTACTTTTGCAATCTCATCCTGAGCTACTCTAGTGGCATAAAGGCCTCCTTTGAGTCCCTAGTATGCACCAAATTCTTAGTACACTGATATAGTTTGGCTGTGTCCCCACCCAAATCTCAACTTGAATTGTAATAATCCCCACATGTCAAGGGCAGGGCCAGGTGGAGATAACTGAATCTTGTGGGGCGTTTCCCCTCTACTATTCTTGTGGTCGTGAATAAGTCTCATGAGATCTGATGGTTTCATAAGGGGAGTTCCCTTGCACTTGTCCTTGCTGCCACCATGTGAAGAAGTGTGTGTTTGCTTCCCCTTCTGCCATGACTGTAAGTCTCCTGAGGCCTCCCCAGCCATGCTGATCTGTGAGTCAATTAAACCTCTTTCCTTTACAAATTACCCAGTCTCAGGCAGTCCTTTAGACTATCCTGAGAATGGACTAATACACACATCATGCTTCCCCTGCCTGGAATGCACTTTCCCCCACCCTGCCCAGCTAGGGTCTTATGCTCCTTTGCATCTTGATTTAAATAACCCTTTTCAAAGAAGCACACCTCCAATCATGCTATCTTAAAAGATGCCCACCATGCCCCTCTCCACTAAATAATTTCCTTTATAGCTCCTTTTTCAATTTGTAATTAACTATTTATGTTTCTTGTTTACCTATTCAGTCTCTCTTCCATTAGCTTCAAAAGGGCAAGGATTATGACTTTTATTTACTACTGCATGCCCAGGGCCTCCCACAGTGTGGGTACTTAATAAATATTTGAATGGATAAATAACTGAATGAATTAAAAAACAGTAATTTGAAAGTGCTTCAGAAAAGCTAAATCATTAATTCCTCCTGAGTGAACTAAAGGAATTAACCTCTGACTTTGTAAAGGATAATCAGCCCTGGGGCACCAAGCCAATTAACTTGAATGGGAAGGAAGCAAACTTGTGCTTTCCTGAGGTCTTTAAAGAACTTGTCTCCACATCTGTGTTTTCTGAGACATTAAGTTACCTACAAAATCACAAATGCAAACTGCATTCTAAACCAATGACAGCCAGCCTAGTTAAACAGAATATCAAACAAATGAAAAAATGGGGGCTGGGCACAATGTTTCAAGCCTATAATCTCAGCACTTTGGAAGGCCAAGGTAGCAAGATCGCTTGAGTCCAGGACTTTGAGGCAAGCCTGGGAAACATAGTGATACCTCATCTTCACAGAAAAAGTTTAAAATTAGCTGGACAAGGTGGGGTATGCCTGTAGTCAGCTACTTAGGTGGCTGAGGCAGGACTGCTTGAGCCTAGGAGGTCAAGGCTACAGACAGCCATGCTGTACCACTGTACTCCAGCCCGAGTGACAGAGGGAGATCCTGTCTCAAAAAAAAGAAAAGAAAAAAAAATGGATAGGGAATACTCTGGCATACCAACTAACTGCTCTATTGCTTTATTAACAATGTTTTAAATAGAGACACATATAATAAAACGCTGTTGGACTAAATGTGAAGAGAACCCCAGCACTCACCCTCAGAATTGACTGTACCGTCTGCATGGGATAGGTGACCGTGGTGGCAATCGCTTTGGCTACTGCACCAATGATAAACACATCCAAAGAAGAAAGCTGGAAAGCAAAGAAAGAACAAATCACATCAATGTAGTCAACAAGAAGGTGTCAGAGAGAATTATTTTATTGCTTTCAAAATCAGGGATTACCTTCATCCGTTTCTTTAAAAGCTGCCGTTTTAAACCTTCATAAAACATGAACTGGATGGCAGGATTGAAGACCAACAGCAAGGAGGGAAATGTGCCATTCCATAAAGCCAAGATTCCCTCATCTCGAATGATCTGATGAAAAGCATCTAAGCAAGAAATGAGGGACTTTTGAAAAGCATGATGACAATCCCCGAACTAAAGAAGACAACATGAATTCTGTTCAAACGTATCCCGAACACAAACCATACTGGTTCTATAAAGATTTCCTTCTTGCAGCCAGGTGCAATGGCTCACGACTGTAATCCTAGCACTTCGGGAGGCCAAGGTGGGCAGATCACGAGATCAGGAGTTTGAGACCAGCCTGGCCAACATGGTGAAACCCTGTCTCTGCCAAAAATACAAAAATTAACTAGGCATGGTGGCATGCACCTATAATCCCAGCTACTCAGGAGGCTGAGGCAGGAGAATCACTTGAACCCGAGAGGCAGAGGTTGCAGTGAGCCAAGGTTGTGCCAATGCACTCCAGCCTGGGTGACACAGTGAGACTCCAACTAAAAAAAAAGGAAAAAAAAATTTCCTTCTTGCAATGATAGTCTGGGGGCAAGTTCATCACTTAATTATTTTTTGAAAGGCCGGGCGCGGTGGCTCAAGCCTGTAATCCCAGCACTTTGGGAGGCCGAGGCGGGTGGATCACGAGGTCAAGAGATCGAGACCATCCTGGTCAACATGGTGAAACCCCGTCTCTACTAAAAATACAAAAAATTAGCTGGGCATGGTGGCGTGTGCCTGTAATCCCAGCTGCTCAGGAGGCTGAGGCAGGAGAATTGACTGAACCCAGGAGACGGAGGTTGCGGTGAGCCGAGATCGCGCCATTGCACTCCAGCCTGGGTAACAAGAGCGAAACTCCACCTCAAAAAAAAAAAAAAAAAAATTATTTTTTGATAATCAGACACTGACAGTCACCATGTTATCGAGAGACTACCTTCAATCACAGGCAACCATTCCTGATGATCCAGGCTAGAATGTCGTATTCTCCTAAGTCATTATCACCATCACTGGGAACTCTGGATTATACAGAACTGTGAACTGAGCCCACATATTTCATAACAAAGTCCAGTACAAGAAAAGGTAAGATTGTTTCCTGGAGTTTATTATACAGTACTTGACTTCTAAAAACCACTATTTCACTACAAAGAGTGATAGGAAAAGGAGAACCTGGTAATGCCGTGCTATTGAAAGGCAGAAGCTCAAAGATATGTGATACCAATCTGGTATCTATCCAAAGACAGCACTGGAATAAAAAAGTATAGATTATTCTTCAAAAATATTCATCCCTTCCCACTGATACTCTCTGGGAGAATTATACTTCTCTACCTCTTGTCTCGGGCTTGGCTATATGATGTCCTTTGCCACTGGGATGTCAACAGACAAGGTGCCAACAGGGTTGAAAGGTGTTTATACGATTGGCTGTGTCCTCTTGAGCTTTTGCCATCACAATGAGGAGAATATGCTCATGCTGGTCCCAGAAAGAGGAGGACAGACTTGTGGGCTGAGACTGTCAGGCTAGGGCTAGCTTAGATGAGCCAAATCCACCACATCAATCCATGAACACATGAGTTAAAAAAAAATGCTACTGATGGATGCCGAGATTTGAGGTTTTCTGTTATGTAGCTTTATGTGGCAACATATTCCAGATACAAAGAAGAAGGAAAACCTTTAAACAGGAACTCAGCAAAGAGATACTTACCAATGATACCTTTGTAGTTTGTTGGTACAATGTCTTCATTCCTAAATTTTGCCCCTTGCAGCTTCAGTCTGGTGTTTACCACCCACAGTGGAGTTGTTAGCAACACGTTAACCACTCCTTTAACAAGAAAGATGGAGAGAAAAAGGGAAAGCAAAATGTCAGCTTTTCAGCTTTGCTGTTTTAAAGCTACATAACAATATTCCATTTCTATCTCTGCCACTGACCTCTTAGGAGACCTAAGGTAAGGAGTCCCTTTGTGCCAGGGTACAACACAAGCCACTACTGTTAGAAGCGATTTGGAAGCTTTGCTGATAGCAAAATGGCTGGCAGCAGCAGCACCTCTCCAGATGAAGAGCAACAAGTTTCCTCATTTGTACAATAGGCAATCTATTTGTCAATCTGTATACCATTCAAAGTAGTAATTTTGATACAGCTTTAAATATAATTTTAACATAAAAGCTTTAGAGATGGGAGTGGCTGAGAGCTAACATGCTAAGTCTATGACAATATCAGATAAAACACACAATTTAACTCTTACGTAGCTCACATGGTTTGATGTGAGTCTGGATCTGGTACAATGGGTGACAGGAAGGGGAAAAGTGGTGACATTTTAAAGTGCCTTAACAGAGACTAGAAGCTCATTGAAGAGTTCTTCATCCCTTAGAGAATTAGGATAGGCAGGCAGCAAGCAGCAGTTATTAAGTGTCGCAAAACACCTGAAACAGCTTCACAAGCATCATGATCCTTACAAGCTTAAGGATGGGGATCTTGGCCCCCCAAGGTTGCCTCAGAGTAGAACAATACAATGAGCCAGGTGCTTCTTTTTTGAAAACACATGATCCCAATTTAACACCATCTTGAGATATTAAAATATTCCTCACCAGTCCTGAAATGATTAAAAAAAAAATACCAGATAGAATTGTAACAAAGTGCCTGACACATGCTATATACGTTATAATTTGTTAAATAGTGGAACAAATGAAGTAATGAACAAACTCAGTAAAAAAAAGCACACATCCAGCTGTCTGGCTCTAGTCAAGATCTGAAGAACCAAGAGAAAAAATCTTAAGCAAGAGTCTTTTACTAAAATTCATTTAAACACAACTGAAGAAATAAAGTTTTGATTTCAGGGATGTCAAAATATTACATGTAGGAATATTATATATAGTCTATATAGGAATGTTATATATAGTCTAACCAAGGATAACCTTGGTAAAACAGCCAAGAGATACAAATTCAATTTTTTCACTGGTTGCATACAGTTGTTAAAGATATTTTGCTGCCTATCTCTAAGGAGCATTATGAGAGCACACTTCTCAAAATAAAAGACATCACCTAATACTTTTATCCATCATATTTGTTATATTTTTATAGATTCACATAACATTAAGGAGTCATCTTTAATTATAACTTAAAAATATTCATACATTGTCAGTGGAGGCATTGACTATGATCTAAAAAACCCTCAGTTACAGATTCCTGCTAGTCTATTTTTAAAAGTACTAGTGCCCCAGACGCCAGTATAGAAGGATATTAACACATTCCTATTTGCCTAGATTTTAGAATGTATTCCTATTCAATGCAGTGCACACTTCACTTAACAGAGAAAAAACCAACAGCCAGAAAAATCAGACTAGAAAGTGGATTGAGCAGTCTACTGCATTCATTTTAAGAGAAAAGGAAGACAGGAGAACTCAGGACCAGAGATCACAAGCTTCCACAGACACTCTAGAAAGGCATAGTGCACATAACTTTCTAAACAAGTGAAATGTTGCCTATTAAATACTATTTAGAAAAAAAAAATTCTTCATTTAAGAGGTAGGCACATACAAAAACACTTAGGAGGCAATGCAGCTAAGATTAAGATCTAACCATTCTTTAAAACTCTGCTTTCGTACACAGTGTGGTGGCTCATGACTGTAATCTCGGCACTTTGAGAGGCTGATGTGGGAGGATCACTTGAGCCCAGGAGTTCAAGACCATTCTGGGCAACATAGGGAGACTCCATCTCCACAAAAAATATTAAAAATTATCCAGGCATGGTGGCGTACTCCTGTGGTTCCAGCTACTCAGGAGGCTGAAGTGGGAGAATCCCTTGAGCCCAGGAGGTTAAGGCTGCAGTGAGCTGTGATCATGCCACTGCACTCCAGAGCCTGGTCAACAGAGTGACACCTTTTCTTATTTAAAGAAAAAAAATCTGCTTTCATATCTCCATCATTAACACAAGCAGAAAGACTGAAAGGATTCTTTTAAAGGACAACTTCAAGTACAAAAATATACCACATTATTTAAATAACAAATTATCAAGTCCTTGTAAGAACATTTGGTATTTCGAAGCTTTTTATCTGAGAAGTTCAAGTACTTTTTTCACCCTCTAAGCCAAAATAGACGGAGGAGTATTTTTTAACCACTATAATTTTATGAGTTCTGAGAGAAGCCACTCAAAATACTTGAGAATCTAAAACTTTACTAAAACTTGCAACCTATATCATCAAGAAAAGGTCAAAATTCCACCGAGAGAAGCATGTCACAAACCATTAATGAGTACCAGTTCCAACTCCTGACAGGCCCAAAGGATAAAGAAAATTGTCTGCTTATGTATAAGCCTGTGTACAAAACTCTTCTGCCAGTTCCAGCCAGGCACAGTGGCTCACGCCTGCAATCCCAGCACTTTGGAAGGCCAAGGTGGTTGAATCACAAGGTCAGGAGTTCGAGACCAGCCTGGCCAACATGGTGAAGCCCCCTCTCTACTAAAAATATAAAAATTAGCTGGTGGGGGGGGGCGGGGTGGGTGCCTGTAATCCCAGCTACTCAGGACGCTGAGGCAGAAGAATCGCTTGAACCCGGAAGGCGGAGGTTGCAGTAAGCTGAGATCGCGCCACTGCACTCTAGCCTGGGTAAGACTCTGTCTCAAAAAAATAAATAAATAAATAAAATAACTCTTCTGGCAGTTCCAAGCTGTGGATGCTACTTCAGCTCTAAAGTGGAAATACAAATTAATGCTTTACCTACCAAAGGGCAGAAGACTATTTTTCTTCTAATTCTAATGTCTATAATTCTATTTTCTTTCATTCTTTTATGTAACAAATCGTTCACAAGAAAGAACACACCAAAATTAAGAGATGAAGAACCGTGATTGAACACACTAAATCAAGGAACAACTGGAACATAGCTATTTACTCCTGAAATCGTGAAAACAAACAGTTTTATCAGCAGTGAGTCTCCTTTGCTATGGAAAGAAAACACAAACGAAGTATGTTAATTGGGTATGCACTTCTGGAAAATATGTGCAATGACCATGGATATAAGAAAATGGCAGGAAAAGGCACAAATCAAAAAAATCACTTGACTCCGTAGGAAGGAATGAAACTTCACACACAACAGGAACAAACCTGTCTTGCCAGATTTAAGGCCTGAAGGCAGAAAATGCATTTTGACTATCACAACAATGATAATACCTTTGGCATTCATTAAGAGTCACTGGTAAAAATTCCAATTTCATAAAATGAATGTCTCCTCATTTAAGTTATCTGTTAAGGTTCTGTCTCCAAATTATTCTCCAGGCTATTAAGCTTTATAGACTTGTTTTTCTGGGAAAATATAATAAATAATAAATTTCTAAGTTTCAAGAAGAATTTGAAGAGCAACAATGCTGTTTCTAGTTCTCCTTAGAGATGACACAACTCATTTCTGCAGTGATTATAATCCTATGACAGGCTCACAGCAGGAAGAGAGAAAGCTATTAGAATTATTATAAAAATACCTACATATTAAAGTACAAAAACTTGTTATGAAGAGAAGTTTAAAACTCACAAAAATAATTTTCAATGAACTCTCAACCTTCAGAAAAAGAAAAGACCTACAAATCAGAGAATCTCACGATTACAAAGGATTGTAAAATTCTTTAACCCAGGGTTTCCCAACTGAGACAGTACTGATACTTTGCAGTAGAAAATTCTTTGTTGTGTGTGGGTGTGTATGTGGGCTATTGTGTAGGATATTTAGTAGTCTCCCTGGCCTCTACCAGATGCCACATTTGACCCTGTAGATCAAAATCAGCCTCAGTGGAGAATCGCTAATATAATCTAATCACCAAGTGATTATTCATTTTATTCCTTATAATTTCAAAACACAGGAATTCACTTTCACACCTCTTTTATTCCATTAGCTGTAAAAAGTATTTATTTTATTTTTTGAGACATGGTCTTGCTGCAGCCTCCTACTCCTGGGCTCACGTGATCCTCCCTCCTCAGCCTCCCAAGTAGCTGGGACTACAGGCACACACCAGCTAATTTATTTTTAATTTTTTAACATTCCCAGCACTGAAGTTAAAATATATAGAGATAGCTTTAACTGGACTTAACACCACACTATCTAAAATGATGCCTCTTTCTTTTTTTTTTTTTTGGAGATGGAGTCTTGCTCTATCTCCCAGGCTAGAGTGCAGTGGCACGGTCTCCGCTCACCGCAACCTCCGCCTCTAGGGTTCAAGCGATTCTTATACCTCAGTCTCCCGAGTAGCTGGGATTACAGGCGCCTGCCACCACACCCAGATAATTTTTGCATTTTTAGTAGAGAGGGGGTTTCACCATGTTGGCCAGGCTGGTCTTGAACTCCTGACCTCAGGTGATCCACCCACCTCAGCCTCCCAAAATGTTGGTATTACGAGCGTGAGCCAATGTGCCCGGCCAATGGTACCTCTTTTTTTTTCTTTTTTTTTTTTTTGAGACGGAGTTTCGCCCTTGTTACCCAGGCTGGAGTGCAATGGCGCGATCTCGGCTCACTGCAACCTCTGCCTCCTGGGTTCAGGCAATTCTCCTGCCTCAGCCTCCTGAGTAGCTGGGATTACAGGCACGCGCCACCATGCCCAGCTAATTTTTTGTAGTTTTAGTAGAGACGGGGTTTTGCCTTGTTGACCAGGATGGTCTTGATCTCTTGACCTCGTGATCCACGCGCCTCGGCCTCCCAAAGTGCTGGGATTACAGGTACCTCTTTTTAACCCTCACTACTCTCTATCCATTCTCTGCTTAAATTTTGTCCGTAACCTTAACCTCTAACATACTATGTATTTTCCTTGTTTATTATCTATCTTACACTATTATATCATAAGCTTCATGAGGACATTTTCATTTTTTATTTACTGCTGTATCCTTAGCACCTAGAGCTGGATTTAGCACATACTAGATACTCAATATATATTTAATGAACAAACCATGATGAATGAATGGCTTGTGGGAGAGGGTATACTTTTTCTTTATTGTCCAAGGGAACTAGGCC
Source organism: Sapajus apella (assembly GCF_009761245.1). Lineage (NCBI taxonomy): Eukaryota > Metazoa > Chordata > Mammalia > Primates > Cebidae > Sapajus > Sapajus apella. The sequence continues at coordinate 1,608,538 of NW_022437106.1, forward strand.
AGCATCACAATATATTTACTTATCCTAAAGTACACATAAAGTATTTTGGATTTGCTAACTCATACCTTTATGGGGGGAGAAAACATACATACTAAGTTTCATATTTGTTTCTAGTTGCTTTAAGAAGGTAGATTTAATGTCAATAAAAAATATTCTATTTTTATTTTTTAAAATGAATATTTGGCTGGGTGCAGTGGCTCATACCTGTAATCCCAGCACTTTGGAAGGTCGAGGCAGGAGAGTCACCTGAGGCCAGAAGTTTGAAACCAGCCTGGGCAACATAGTAAGACCCCTATTTCTACAAAAAATTAAAAAAAAAATTAGCTGGGTGTAGTGGCATACCTGTAGTCCCAGCTACTTGAGAGGTCGACACAGGGGGATCTCTTGAGCCCAGGAATTGGAGGCTGCAGTGAACTATGACTGCACCATTGCACTTCAGCCTGGGTGACAGAACTATAACCTAACTGGATCTTGTGCCAATCATAGAGTTTCAACCAATCACAGGCAGCCAACTGTTCAAGTAAGGTAAACAAGTGGTAACCAATCTGGCTGTTTCTGTACCTGACTTCTGATTTCTGTATGTCACTTTCCTTTTTCTGTCCACAAATATTCTACCATGTGACAGCTTTAGAGTCACTCTGACCTGGTTCTGAGGGCTGCCCAATTTGTGAATTGTTCTTTGCTTGATCAAACTCTGTTAGGCTGGGCGCATGACTCATGCCTGTAATCCCAGCACTTTGGCAGCCTGAGGTTGGTGGATCACCTGAGGTCAGAAGTTTGAGACCAGCCTGGCCAACACAGAGAAATTCTATCTCTACTAAAAATGCAAAAATTAGCTGGGCATGATGGCATGCACCTGTAGTCCCAGCTACTCAGGAGGCTGAGGCAGAAAAATCACTTGAACCTGGGAGGCAGAGGTTGCAGTGAGCTGAGATCACACTACCGTACTCTAGCCTGGGTGACAGTGTGACAACCTGCTTTCTGCCAGCTAAAACTGACTCTCTCTTTCTCAGAGTGAGAGCTGTTCAGGCTTCATGTTAGCTTCTTGAGCCGGACAGACTCCATCTTAGCTTCTTCATTTTAGTTATTTTCCCACCATTAAGTACGTAACTGTAGTACGTAGCTGGGGCAGGCTGACACTGGGCACCTCCAGGAATGCATTTGCTGATAAGAGGCCATGTTAAGTGGTACCAGCAGAGCCTGGGAATGCAGGTGCTGTCAAGTGCCCAGAGCCCCCATTATCTATTAGTTGTATGTCTTTCATGACAGCTTTACCCCTGGCACTGTTTTATTTCTCATGTACTAGTTTATCTTTTAACTTTTGGCTTACTCTGCTTCTGTGAAAAATTTCCTTCAGCTAGGTTCCCCTTCCCTTTTAAAACTAGGGTATAGGCCAGGCGCGGTGGCTCACGCCTGTAATCCCAGCACTTTGGGAGGCCGAGGCGGGTGGATCACGAGGTCAAGAGGTCGATACCATCCTGGTCAACATGGTGAAACCCCGTCTCTACTAAAAATACAAAAAATCAGCTGGGCATGGTGGGGCATGTCTGTAATCCCAGCTACTCAGGAGGCTGAGGCAGGAGAATTGCCTGAACCCAGGATGCGGAGGTTGCGGTGAGCGGAGATCGCACCATTGCACTCCAGCCTGGGTAACAAGAGTGAAACTCCGTCTCAAAAAAAAAAAAAAAAAAAAAAACTAGGGTATGAAAGACCACCTAACTTTTTCTTAGGGGCCTAGAGAAGTTTGGGTGCTAGCTACCTCTCGGTCGCTGGCATAATAAAGGACATAATTCAATCTCCGAGTGTGGCAAATTCCTTGACTCGCTCGAGTACAACAACAGAATGAGACTCCTCAAAAAAAAAAACAAAAACAAATCAAAACAAAACTCTGTTAAATGCAATTTGTCTAAAGTTTATCATTTAACACAGTTACCAGGCAGAAGTCACAGCAGGGACACAGGCAGACACATGCCAGGAGTGTTCAGGAAGGAGAAAAGAGGTCAGGGTGGCTACAGCAGTGTAAGTAAAGAGAACAGGATGGTCAGGCTAAACAGGCTTGGCAGGACTAGGTAAGGGCCTTGGGTTTTTACTTTGAGTGAGATGGGAAGCAACTGGAAGGCTCTGAACAGAGAAATATGATCTCACTCACTTTAAAAAATTTTTTCTAAGAGACGGGATCTTACTCTGAACGACTTCCGGGTAGCTAGGACTACAAGTGCACGCCGCCACGTCCAGCTAATTGTTTTATTTTTTGTAGAGATGAGGTTTTGCTATGTTGCCCAGGCTGTCTCAAACTCCTGGCCTCAAGCAACCCTCTGAGCTTAGCCTCCCAAACCACTGGGATTAATGACGTGAGCCACTGCACCCAGTCCTCATTCATGTTTTAACATGATCACACTGGCTGCCGTGTTGAATACAGACTGAAGGAGACTAAGGCGGAAGTGAGAAATCAGTTAGCCACTCTAGCCAGGTGGGCGCAGTGGCTCACTCCCAGCACTGTGGGAGGCCAAGGCGGGCAGATCACCTGAGGTCAGGAGTTCAAGACCTGGCCAACATGGTGTGAAAAAAGATGCTCCAGTCCCTGATATAAAATGGCATAAGTATTTGTATGTAACCTACATACATCCTCCCATACACTTTAAATAATCTCGGCCAGGCATGGTGGCTCATGCCTGTAATCTCAGCACTTTGGGAGGTCAAGGCAGGCGAATAACCTGAGGTCAAGAGTTCAAGGCCAGCCTGCCCAAAATGATGAAACCTTGTCTCTACTAAAAACAAAAAATTAACAAGGGATGGTGGCAGGTACCTGTAATCCCAGCTACTTGGGAGGCTGAGGCAGGAGAATCACTTGAACCTAGGAGGCAGAGGTTGCAGTGAGCCAAGATTGTGCCACTGCACTCCAGCCTGAGTGACAGAGCAAGACTCCATCTCAAAAATAAAAAATAAAAACAAAAAAACAAAACAAAATCCTCTAGATTACTTATAACACAACGTAAAGACTATGTAGATACTTGTTACACTGTATTGTTTAGGGAATAATAATGACAAGAAAAAAAAAGTCTACAGATTCAACTACCCTTTTCTTTTTCCCCAAATACTTTCAATTCAACAGTTGGTTGAATCCACAGATGTGGAACACAAGGATGTGGAAAGTCGACTATAGTTGAATTCTGGCTATAAGAACAAAGGTTTGTTCATGGATTGGAGGTGGGGTCAGAGAGAAGGGGGATACATTCAAGATTTTGGGTAGATCAACTGGAAGAACAGAGCTGCCACTTAGTAAAATGGAGAAGACTCTAGGAGGAGCAGTATTTTCAATTTAATTAATTCACTCAATGTTTAATAAGCACTTTCTATGTACTAGGCAATGTGCTAAGGCACTGGGGATCTGGAAATAACAAAAATGTAATCTCTGCCTTTAAGGAGCTTACTGTCCAGTTAAAGATGAAGAAGAATATGCAGACTTATTATTAGACAATAAGCAGTAAGACAGAGGTAGATGCTATGCTGGAGCACACAGGAAGGGCACCTAACCCAGAAAAAAACCTGGGGGTGGCGGGTACAGGAAACAAGGAAGGATTCCTGAAGAAGAGGGAGCTGAGAATCAAGGGATGAATGGGAATTAATGAGATGAAATAAGCAGTAAGACTGTGTCAGACAGACCACAGTTGGTGTAGTGGAATGGAGTTACTGAAGGGGTTGGTACAGTCAAAAGAATCACAGTTTGGCATGGAAGGACACCCATACCATAATGCTTTGCCTACAGTAACAGATGAAACTGGCATAAGCAGATTTGAGAATAAACAGTTCACTCTTGGTAAGCATAAAACTCAGTGACTAGAAGTGGAAGAGCATAGGCATTCTAGCAAGTAGCCTACCTGTGGTGTCTGCAGTCAAAATCAGGAAAGATCAAACTTGAGGTAAACAGTATCATAGCAGATAAGATATGTCAGGCTTTTATCCTGTAAACAGCAGGAGACTTGTATGCTGAGGGTGCCAAGCTGCATGCAACGGACTGACACTGAAAGCTTTTAAGCAGGGATAAAATAAACTCAGAGTTTCAAAATAGCAGTTCTTGACCCTTTTCTTTTCTTTTTTAGACTTAAAAAACACTTATTTTACTGTCTTAAACAACAACAAAAAATAGATAGGCAGGGGAAATCTAGAAGATTTAGAATTGAAGCAGCTCCATACAAAAATGAAGATAGTACAATGATGTGACGTCAAAGAAAATGATTAAAACAAAATTTTACAAACATCTTTGCAGGTTTTGGTAAACTATCAACCTTCCATTTAATGCATTTACTTTTTTTTTAATTTATAGAGATGGGGTCTCGCTATGTTGCCTTGACTGGTCTTAAACTCCTGAGCTCAAGCAATCCTCCCACCTCAGCCTCCCGAAGTGCTTGGATTACAAGTGTGAGCCACTGCACTTGGCCTTAATGCATTTACTTGAATAAGCCTTCTCTATTTAGAAGTACACATTATACAAGTACATACATGCTGGTATTTTATCATGAAAATGTTACTTTTCATCTCAAACTAGTGACTTGCGTTTTTACCATACTTAGACACATGTAATATCTTCCTAGTGGTACATCTTAATCAATATGTATTTTTTAAATCTTGATTTTTAAATGAATCTTTTTAGAGCTATCACATGATGGGCTTAATTTAACAGTTGAAGCATGATATGGTAACTACATTGTATTGTTTAAGTCACAGCTGTAGGAAAATGTTTGATTTTTGAAATATAACCAAGATGAGGCTGGATACTAATAAACACTGAAACACTAAAAAACAGTGAATGAATAAATAATATGATTTTTCATCAGTGGCCATTCATTATTTTGCTTTCAGAAACCTGGAAGAATTTGTCTACTTTGAGTTTCAAATATTCTGGTAAATCTAGTCGTTTCTTAGCTTCCTCAATATCACCCTGAATTGCTGAAAAAAGTGACTCTAAAGAATCAAAGTTATTTTCTGGTCTAAGGTAGCCAACAATAGCCAAACTAAGGATTGCCCCACAGAAGTCCTCTTTAAAGGTATCCATGCTATGCATTTCCATGGACTTCTTCATGGGTTCCATCCTATACTCACCACCATCTTATGAACATCTCCACTTCCAACACTGGCCCAACCATAATAAATGTCCCTGGATGTATCAGCTGGCAGATTACCACTGGCTCAGGAAAATTAGGTGTGGGGATGCCCAGCTGCTTGGAGCCACGGCCAAAGCCCCGCACCACTTGGCCCCGGCAGGAGTAGGGCAGATGCCTCATAATACAGTCCGCTTGGGGCATGGGCTGCGGCCCGGTCCGTGCGTCCTGCAGAGACGCTGTCAAAGCGGTGCCGGGACCTGGACCAGCGGGGGATGGGAAAGGGGCGTGAACCACCTGTCGCGGGGGCGCACCAGGGACCGGGTGGCGCAAATGACATGCCGATGACACGCCGCGAGGAATCCCTGATGCAGCTGACCCAACAAAATCTGCCTGAAGACTCAGGGGCTGGGCCACCCGACCATTTTCTTTTTCTTTTTCTTTCTTTCCCTACCTTTTAAAATATTTTATTTATTTATTTATTTATTTATTTAGAGATGGAGTTTCCCTCTTGCTGCCCAGGCTGGAGCGCAGTGGCGCAATCTCGGCTCACTGCAACCTCCACCTCCTGGGTTCAAGCCATTCTCCTGCCTCAGTCTCCTGAGTAGCTGGAATTACAGGTGCCTGCTACCACACTGGGCTAATTTTTTGTATTTTTGGTAGAGACAGAGTTTCACCATGTTGGCCAAATTAGCTGGGCATGGTGCCAGGCGCCTGTAATCCCAGATATTCAGGAAGCTGAGGCAGAAGAATAACTTGAACCTGGAAGGCAAAGGTTGCAGCCACCCGAGATCACGCCTCTGCATTCCAGCCTGGGTGACAAAGTAAGACACCATCTCAAGAAAAAAAAAAAAAATTGGAAGAGTGAACTTTAAAATACAACAATTAAGGTCAGTAGGCTATTTATTATATTTGTTACTTTAACTGACTTTTAAAAACTGAGCCCTCAGAAAAAAAAGAAAAAGAAAAAAATTATGCATGAGCCCTGAAAAAAAATTTTTAAAGAAGTGGAAAAAAGTAAAAAATAAAAGTTAACTGCCTACTGTACCAGTCCAGCTGTGTTAGGTATGGGGAAGTTTACTGTAATCATAAATTGCAGTACGAGTTAGAAAGGAAACGAACAGGACACAGAGACAGTAACACAGGGTGGTATATATCTGGTGGGTAATGGGATGGAAGACATAGCAGCAAATAAACAGCTTTGGACAATATAAAAAGCAAAAAATTTCAACATATCCATGAATTAGAAGTTTCCTGGAAAGTTATATGAGTTAGTCCCTCTGAGTCAATCTTTCAAATGCAAATATATATAAACTGCAGTAATCTACAATGATTAAAATCAAGGTATTACAAATAACTGGTCTCAAGTATAGAAGATGCCACTGGATTGCCATTTTTTGTAATTTCTGTAAAAAAAAAAGAAAAGCTCTTTCTGTACAGAAACTATACTAATTTTTTCCCCAAATGAACAAATCTCAAACTTGAGTTCTTTGAGTTGTGATACTGTTGGAAAACTACTCTCCTAGAAAGGCTGCAAGACTGTGCAAAGTGGGTTCATGAGGAAGACCTCAAAGGCAAGATCAGACTAGTGTAATAGTCCAGATGAACAACAATAAGGCTTGATTTGGGGAAATGGTTAGGGATATGGAGAAGAGGAAATGGATCCAAGAGATACTGAGGAGACAGACCAATGGTTCTTTTTTTTGAGACGGAGTCTTGCTCTGTCACCAGGCTGAAGTGTAGTGGCGTGATCTTGGCTCACTGTAACCTCTGACTCCCTGGTTCAAGCGATTCTCCTGCCTCAGCCTCCTGAGTAGCTGGGATTACAGGCACACGCCACCAGATCCAGCTAATTTTTGTATTTTTAGTAGAGACAGGGTTTCACATGTTGACGAGGATGGTCTTGATTTCCTGACCTTGTGATCTGCCTGCCTCAGCCTCCCAAAATGCTGGGATTACAAGTATGAGCCACTGCACCCAGCCAGACCAATGGTTCTTGACTGCCAAGCAGATGTGGAGGGTGGGAAGGCACAAAAAGCCTGTGATGACTCCTAGATTTCTATCCTGTTATTTATCCACAATTCAATCTCTCTCCCCTTTTCTCTAAGCACATGGCTGGTTCCTCTGGCCACCAGCCTCCATCCTGAAGCTATCTAGGAGCCCACCAATAGTAACCTTATTAGCCTAAACTCAGGTATAGTTCAAAGGGCCTCATTAGGAATGACAAAAGATACTGTCACTCACGAAATTCCAATAGTTTTAGGAACTGTGCCAGGAACCAGGGACAAAGGGCACATATATTTTTTATTATACCACATAAAGAAATCCTACAACTTAAAAATAAAAAATCTAATAACGCTATTAAAAAATGGACAAAGGACCAGAATAGAAATTTCTGCAAAGATAATATACAAATGGCCAACAAACATACGAAAAGATGTTCAACATCACTAATAACCAGAGAATTCAAATCAAAACCACACTGAGATATCACCTCACACCCATTAGGTTGGCTACTATCCCAAAATAGAAAATAAGTGTTAGTGAGAATGTGGAAAAATGGGAACTTCTGTATACTGTTGGTGGGATTATAATGCTACTATGTTAAACAGTATGGAGATTCCAGAGAAAAGAAAACAGAATTCCGGGCCGGGCGCGGTGGCTCACGCCTGTAATCCCAGCACTTTGGGAGGCCGAGGCGGGTGGATCACGAGGTCAAGAGATCGAGACCATCCTGCTCAACACGGTGAAACCCCGTCTCTACTAAAAATACAAAAAAAAAAATTAGCTGGGCATGGTGGTGCGTGCCTGTAATCCCAGCTACTCAGGAGGCTGAGGCAGGAGAATTGCCTGAACCCAGGAGGCGGAGGTGGCGGTGAGCCGAGATCGCGCCATTGCACTCCAGCCTGGGTAACGAGCAAAACTCTGTCCCAAAAAAAAAAAAAAAAAACAGAATTCCAAGTGATCCAGGAATCCCATTTCTGGATATATATCCAAAATAACTGAAAGCAGGCTCTCAAAGAGATATTTACACACCCATTTTCATAGCAATATTCACAACAGCCAAGAGATGGAAGCGACCTAGGTGCCCATAAACAGATGAATGGATAAAGAGAATGTGACATATACATGTAATGGAATATTATTCAGTCATAGAAAAGGAAGTCACATGCTATATGGCATGGATGAAAGTTGAAGACATTATACTAAGTGAAATAAGCCAGACACACACACAAAAAAACAAGCAGTGCATGATTTGACTTACATCAAGTATGTAAAGTAGTCAAATTCTTAAGAAACCGAAAGTAGTATGGTAGTTACTAGAGGCTGAGGGAGAGGGAAAAGGGGAGTTCAATGAGCACGGAATCAGGTCTGCAATATGAAAAAGTCCTGGAGATTTGTTTCACAAGAATGTGAACATATTTAACACTACATACCTTACACTTAAAATGATTAACGTGGTAAATTTTATGTCACGTTTTTTAACACAATTAAAAAAAAGTTGGAAAACTGACGATATTTTTTGTAAGCCATTACTTTGGGCTAAATAACTTCTTAGAGGATATAAAACCACAAGATAAATATGGAAACATTTTATACCCAGAAAACCTTGTTACCTGCAACAAACCCAATTACCAGATCTTTTCCAGTGGTAGAACGTTGACCTTTGACCCAGACTGCTTTGAGGCTATTAAAAGTGTAGAAATAGACAAAATTGGAGCAGCAGAGACTGGAAATCACTGGAAACCACCCTCGATATGGTGCCAGGCTAGGGGAAAAACACAATAAGCAAAGTAAAGGTCATGGACAAATTAGAAATTGGCAAAGAAATCCTAGGAAAGGCTGACCATCACTCACATGGTCTCAAGTTTCACTCCTACACTAATACAAGAGACTCCAAACTGTACACACACCTCACATTCTGAAGGATGTCCAAATTAAGAAATCTATTTTAGCACTAATGATACCAAAAAAACAATACAAAGTCTGATTTATTAATTTCCTCCCTTAATTTTCTTTAGTAACATTGGTATATAAATAAAGTTAGAGACAGCTTCCTCATGGCTGTTAGTTAATATAGTACCATTCATGTTTTGCTACAGGGCAAGAACAGTTAAAATGAAGTAATTATAGAAAATAAGTACCAAAAAAAAAGATGGGGGAATTCATAAGGGCACAGGAACCAGACTGAAGGAGCTCCTATAGGCTAAATCTGAGGCAATTTGAATACCAAAATTATTAAGTACAGTAATCAATTGTAAACCAATGAAAAATAGACATTTCTGAGTCTATACCAATATTAAGTAGATAAATTAATGAGGGAGAAGGGGAGGTCCTGCTTATAGCAGAATGCCAACACTGGTAAATGTGGAGGCAATGCTGTAGTTGAACAGTCATCATTTTGCAACTTCATGGTAAATTTAGGGGAGAAAATTTGATAAGGTACAGGATATTTGTACTGTCTTGTTTTTTAGAGACAGGGTCGAGCTATGTTGCCCAGGCTGGAGTGCAGTGGCTATTCACAGGAACGATCCCACTACTGATCAGCACAGAAGTTTTGACCTGCTCCGTTTCCGACCTGCTCTGTTTCCGACCTGGGCTGGTTCACCTCTCCTTAGGCAACCTTGTGATCCCTTGCTTCCGGGAGGTCACCATATTGATGCTGAACTAAGTGTGGACACCCAATTGGCATAGCACACTACAGCCCAGAACTCATGGGCTCAAGTGATCCTCCCACATCAGCCTCCCGAGGAGCTGGGACTACAGGCACATGCCACTGCACCTGGCTGTATTGTTTTAAAGTGTCTCCCCACAGCCTGCTTATAGTTACAAGGGAATAAAAAAGTAATTGTACAGTAGCTAAATCAAATTTAAGAAATCATAATTAACCAACCAAGGGCAGGTAGACATTATGTGACTCAAGATGTGATACCTTGAGAAGGACACAATATCCCCCGAGTATTATTCAAGCCAAGAATGTATGACCTCAGTGGAATCATGAGATAACGTGAGCCAAATTTAAAATGAGAAACATCCTATTTTTTTTTTTTTTAGTGGGAGGGACTGTATTCTTTTTTTCTTTCTTTCTTTCTTTTTGAGACAGAGCTTCACTCTTGTTACCTAGGCTGGAGTGCAATGATGCAATCTTGGCTCAGTGCAATCTCCACCTCCCAGGTTCAAGTGATTCTTCTGCCTTAGCCTCCCAAGTAGCTGAGATTACAGGCACGTGCCACCACATCCGGCTATTTTTTGTATTTTTGGTACAGACAGGGTTTTACCATGTTGGTCAGGCTGGTTTCGAACTCCTGACCTTAGGCGATCCACCCACCTCGGCCTCCCAAAGTGCTGGGATTACAGGTGTGAGCCACCATACCCAGCTGGGAGGGACTGTATTCTTTTATTTTTTTTATTTTTTTATTTTTTATTTATTTATTTTTTTTTTGAGACGGAGTTTCACTCATGTTACCCAGGCTGGAGTGCAATGGCGCGATCTCGGCTCACCGCCACCTCCGCCTCCTGGGTTCAGGCAATTCTCCTGCCTCAGCCTCCTGAGTAGCTGGGATTACAGGCACGCACCACCATGCCCAGCTAATTGACTGTATTCTTTTAAAATGTCAATGTCTGGCCGAGCACAGGGGCTAACGCCTGTAATCCCAGCACTTTGGGGAGGCCAAGGTGGGTGGATCACCTGAGGTCAGGAGTTGGAGACCAGCCTGGCCAACATGGTGAAACCCCATCTCTATTAAAAATACAACAATCAGCCAGGTGCAGTGGTGGGCGCCTATAATCCCAGCTACTCAGGAGGCTGAGGCAGGGGAATCACTTGAACCTGGGAGGCAGGATTTGCAATGAGCCGCGGAGATCAGGCCACTGCACTCCAGCCTGGGTGACAGAGTGAGACTCTGTTTCAAAAAAAAACAGTATCAATGTCATGGGGCTAAAAGGCTTTGATGTATGTAACTTACTCTCAAATAATTCAGAGAAGAATTGTGTATAGTGTGTGTAAGGAGGAGAGAAAGGAGGTGGGAGATGAGACAAACAGTAAAACAAACAGGAAAAGATGTTAACAGATGAATCTGAGTAAAGCATATACTTGTCTTATTTTTCTTAAGTTTGGTTTTGCAAATTTCTGTAAATTTAAAATTATTTCCAAATAAAAGGCTAAAAAAAAAAGTACATAATCTGTCTTAATGCACCAGACAAGAATGAACTAAGCAACTATGATTTTTTTTCTGTTTACTATGTATAAAACAATGCTTTAGGCCGGGCGCGGTGGCTCAAGCCTGTAATCCCAGCACTGTGGGAGGCTGAGGCGGGTGGATCACAAGGTCAAGAGATCGAGACCATCCTGGTCAACATGGTGAAACCCCGTCTCTACTAAAAATACAAAAATTAGCTGGGCATGGTGGCGAATGCCCGTAATCCCAGTGACTCAGGAGGCTGGGGCAGGAGAATTGCCTGAACCCGGGAGGCGGAGGTTGCGGTGAGCCGAGATCGCGCCATTGCACTCCAGCCTGGGTAACAAGAGCGAAACTCAAAGAAAAAAAAAAAAAAAAAAATACTTTAGTTTCATGGAAGACTCCATGATCAAGAGTCAAATGGCTTAAGATAAATATTGTACAAAAATAAATAAAAAGAATCAAATGGCTCACTGCAGATCTTTAAGAAACCGAAAAGAATTATGTACTTATAAAGCAGGCAATTACAAATTCACAACATTATAATGCTATGAGAATAGATAGAAAGTAAGCATAACTCTCCTAGAGACACAGGAATCCCCTAACAAGCTGCTTTGTTTAACGAAGATGAAATGAGGTCATACTCACAGTCCTTCTTCTTTAATGATCTCCAGGAGCACCATGTGTGTAGTTTTGGATTTTCTTTTTTCATCAACTACAAAACCAAACAGTGTATGTTTATTTTGTTTTATTTTTATTAATTTTTTTTTTTTTTTTGAGACAGGGTCTTACTCTGTCACCCAGACAGGAGTGCAGTGGTGTGATCTTAGCTCACTGCAACCTCCACCTCCTATGTTCAAACGATTCTCCTGTCTCAGCCTCCCAAGTAGCTGGGATTACAGGTGCACACCACCATGCCTAGCTACTTTTTGTATTTTAGTAGAGATGAGGTTTCACCATGTTGGTCAATCTGGTCTCCAACTCCTGACCTCAGGTGATCCACCCACCTTGGCCTCCCAAAGTGCTGGGATTATAGGAGTGAGCCACCATGCCTGATCTGTTTTTTTAATTTTTTTAGAGACGGAGTCTCACTATGTTGCCCAGGCTGGTCTTAAACTCTTGGGCTCAAGAGATCCTCACGCCTCAGCCTCCCAAAGTGCTGGGATTACAGGCATGAGCTACCACACCTGGCATGTGTATGTTTAAACTAAATCCTTTGAGAATTATAATTGTCAGCATAAGCGAGTTTCACTGAAATGCCATTTACCTCACCTTTGATCTCCCTAGTTTGCCCCCGAACTAAATGATCCACCCATGTGACCATATGCTAAATTCCATGTGCAGACCATGTGCAGATCCCTTGGCCTTCATCTGTTACTCATGAACCATAAAGCATTTCAATTTAATTCCTAATTTCCAAAGGAAAAGATGTGACAGAAAAAAATTATTTCTTATATTCCGTAAAGCTCTCGTTTTATTCAAATTAATGTATATATTTTCTCATTTTAGCATCTTATAAAGTACAGAGGAAATAAACTACTATCTACCTTTTACAGGAGAGGCTATAGACACAAAAGCTGGAAAGACAGATATGGTTGGCCACAAAGCCAGTATTAAAATTCAAGTTTCTTAAAGGGTTTTAGCCTTGTGTTGTGTCCTAATCTAAAAAATAAAGACTTTATTTGTTAAAGACTTATTTAAGACTTTATTTTTCCTGGCATTCTCACTGAAAACAAAACTCACCTCAAATAGCTTCAAATTTCCTACCCATACCTGAGAAATAATTTGAGAACATAAAATATGCAAATTAACCAATTTCCTAAGAATTAAAATTGGTACCAGTATGGTTTGTGGGATGGCAAACTGGCAAATTCCTTTAGAAGGTAATCTGAGGCTGGACACAGTGGCTCACGCCTATAATTCACAAAGACAATGTGATATAGGAACAAATCTATGCTTACATCATTTCTGTAATAACAAAAGGGTGGAAACAACCCAAGAATCTACAACAGGAGAAGGGTAATACAGGTTATGGTGTGTTCACACCATGGAACACTCCACAGCTGTAAGACAGACGAAGACGCTCCCAATGCGCTGACATGGAAGGCATCAAAACATACTGTTAAATGAAAAGTTCAAAGTATAGGACAGCATGTAAAGTATGCTTTTTGTGTAAGAAAGGGAGAAAACTAAGACTATATATTCTTATTCGCTTGTTATCCTATAAAAAAAAGTCTGCAAGGCTATTCAGGCAACTAGTAAACGTGTTACCTGCAGTGAAGAGGAAAAGGAGACAGGGCAGCCTATACTGCACTGTATACCTTTTTATATATTTTGCCTTTTGATCACATAAAATTATTTATCCAAAAACTCTAAAATTAACCAAAAACAGTAGGCATAAAGGATTTAACCTCTGAATTGCTATTCAGAGCTAATCTTATTCATCTCTTCAAGCAAGTTCTGGCATAGGTTTACAATTTCAAGTTGAACAAATCTGAAGAAAAAACAAGCAAGAATCACAGTGAGTTGTAGAGTCCTATAAAGCTGCAGAGGCTAGCCGGGCGCGGTGGCTCACGCCTGTAATCCCAGCACTTTGGGAGGCCGAGGCGGGTGGATCACGAGGTTAAGAGAGCGAGACCATCCTGGTCAACATGGTGAAACCCCGTCTCTACTAAAAATACAAAACATTAGCTGGGCATGGTGGTGCGTGCCTGTAATCCCAGCTACACAGGAGGCTGAGGCAGGAGAATTGCCTGAACCCAGGAGGCGGAGGTTGCGGTGAGCCGAGATCGCACCATTGCACTCCAGCCTGGGTAACAAGGGCGAAACTCCGTCTCAGGAAAAAAAAAAAAAAAAAAAAAAAAAAAAGCTGCAGAGGCAGATTAGGACTACATGTCTGCATTAGCGATGGCAGTGAGTATTTGGCTCCATTATGTTCCTATTCTGCCTCTTCTTTTGAGACCATCTAACTCCCTCAAAAACTCTCCACTGTGTGCCTTAAAAAAGTCATACGGCTTTTTAGAAAAGGATTGTAGTGATTCAAAATTATTAATGCAAACCCACTCAGATTCTTGGATTAGAAAATGGCTAAGGCTATGACTCATCCACGGATGACTCTCTGTTAATTAGGAAACACGATATCTTCTGGAAAGAAAAGGAAAATAAAACTTAAAAATAAAAAATAAAATAGGAAACAATGATGACCAGTATTTAAAGTCAACTGTAGATCTCTATAGCATCAGAAATCACTAAACTGGGGTGGGGGTAGGCCAGGCCTATGTGCCTGGCCAGCCCTTCCTCCCTTCACAGCCAACAAATGCACATGGGTTTTTCTTGCTGTGGCCACGGGGACATCTGATAGAGCCTTTGCCCCATGGGTACCTCTGGCTTTCCCGCCCTGACCTGGAACCTCCACAAGAGAGGCAGACAGAGTAAGCGCTGCCTCTGTGCCCTGAGAAGAAGAGCGGTCCTAAGCACCTCAGATCTGCGTAGAAGGGGGCACTTCCCATTCTCATTTCTAGGCTAAAACCATCCCAGAGTGTGGCTTCACAGAGTCTGTGGAGAAAACCACATGCAGCTCACCTAAGGAATGAGTTCAAAAGCCGTCTGCTCAGCTCTGATGCAACCACGCCTATTATAGAAATTCGAAGGGGCTGTTGGTTTAACCTTGATCTTTGACTGTCTTGTCATCAGTTGTCAACTTCAACTGGGCAAACAGCTCTGGAAAAGGTCTGGAGGCAAGTCGAGTCCACAGAGCTACAGTCCACCCTTTACCCTGGGTCTTAGAGAACTCATCCAGACAGAGAAAGTAACATGGCCGGGCCGGGTGCCGTGGCTCAAGCCTGTAATCCCAGCACTTTGGGAGGCCGAGGCGGGTGGATCACGAGGTCGAGAGATCGAGACCATCCTGGTCAACATGGTGAAACCCCGTCTCTACTAAAAAATACAAAAAATTAGCTGGGCATGGTGGTGCGTGCCCGTAATCCCAGGTACTCAGGAGGCTGAGGCAGGAGAATTGCCTGAACCCAGGAGGCGGAGGTTGCGGTGAGCCGAGATCACGCCATTGCACTCCAGCCTGGATAACAAGAGCGAAACTCTGTCTCAAAAAAAAAAAAAAAACAAAAAAAAAACAAAAGAAAGTAACATGGCCTGATGCGCACCCTTGTTTCCTCGGAGCCTTTTCCCCATCTGCCTCTTTCAGATCATCGATGGGCAGAATAAAGTGAAAGCTTCCTTCCCTACTGTAATCTGGAAGAGGAAGTCATGGGGCCTCTAGAGTGGGAAAGGAGGTGGCAACTTTAGGTCCCAGTCTACCAGGTGTCTATCTTCTACCTCTTCCACAACTTATTTCAAACATTTGGGATACAGTTTCAGCTGAAAAGCTCATTTCTCAGTCAAAACTTGTTCCCCCTTGACCCTATCCCTCCAAAAAATAAAATCACACATACATTAAAAAAAAAAAAAAAAAAAAAGAGGCCAGGAGCAGTGGCTCATGCCTGTAATCCCTTGCATTTTGGGAGGTCGAGTCAGGCAATCACCTGAGGTCAGGAGTTCAAGACCAGCTAGCCAACATGGTGAAACCCCATCTCTACTAAAAAAAGAGGTTCCTGTAATCCCAGTTACTTGGGAGGCGGAGGTTGCAGTGAGCTGAGATCATGCCATTGCACTCCAGCCTGGGCTACAAGAGCAAAACTCCTGTCCCAAAAAAAAAAAAAAAAGAAAGAAATTACTAGAGAAAATGTTTGCTACCTGACACCAAATGAACAGGAATATGATTTCTACAAAAGATAAATACTCACCCTGAAGTCGAAGTCTAGCTGTATCCAGGGGGAAAAACACTGTCATGGCTGTCACGCTTCCCTGAAAAGTTTGAAAAAGGCTTTAGCCATTGAGGTACCACAAACATAAGAAGTCGCTCCTTTTTTTTTTTTTTTTTTTACAGGGTCTTGCTCTGTCATCCAGGCTGGAGTGCAGCGGCGTGGTCACGGTTTACAGCAGCCTCAAACCCTTGGGCTCAAGTGATCTGCCCACCTCAGCTTCTCAAGCAGCTGGGGATACAAGCACGTATCACCACACTAGGATTACAGGTGCATACCACCATGTTTGGCTAATTTTAAAATTTTTCTGTAAAGATGGGGATCTCACTTTGTTGCCCAGGCTGGGAGTCACAATTTTTAAATGAACAAAAGTTTATTATTAGCAATGGATCAAATCGGATTTTCAGTGAATAAATACATACAATATTTTAATCTATTAGGATTAGTCTTATTCAAGCTTCTACAGTTATATGCTTTAGTAGAAGCATTTAATTTTTCAGAAGAAAACTCTGCTTCTTTCTCTCTCTCTGATACTGAAAAAAATGTAGTATTTCCCTGCATATGACAAACTTAAGGGTTTGCAACCTAGGACGCATGTCAAAGATAGCAGGTAAATGGATTTTTCACCTTCAACAGGTCAGTTGCTGCTCCCATGCTCACTCCCTGATAACCCCCAAAATCAAAATACCCACTCATTAAACAGATACATACTTTTATTCTGTGCTTAATACATTTGCCACAAAGTAAAAGGACATGTAAGAATCATATTGTTCTTTGCAATAGTGGTTTGCTTGTGTTTTAAATAGGAACAATCTCTTTGCTAAAAATTCTTTAAGCTCATCCAAGATAACATGGTGACACAAATTATCAGTGAGAAAACAAGCAAACAACAGTCCTTCCACTCATAAGGTCTTATATAAAAACCATAAGCATATACTTAGGGATGAAACTATATGCATGAAACTTCCATTCTGATTTATGGTTCTCAACCCAGATGCACACCCACTGGTATAGATTTGCAGGCATAAAATCAAGTTTCAGACTGCTGATCTAATAATGGTTACAAACAATATTTTAATTAGTTAATTATTTTAGAGACAGGGTCTTGCTATGTCATCTGGGCTCGATTGCAGGGGAGGGATCATACTTCACTGTAACCTTGAACTCCTGGGCTCAAGCAATCTTCCTCCCTGAGCATCCCAAGTATTTAGGACTACAGATATGTGTCACCATGTCCAGCTAATTTTATTTTTTATAGAGACAGAGTCTCGCTATATTTGCCCAGGCTGACCTCAAACTCCTGGCCTCAAGTGATCCTCTGGCCTCAACTTCCCAAAGTGTGGGAGTACCAGGTGTGAGCCACTGCACCTAGATTCATACAATATTTTAATCATGATGAACAACTAGAATCTAGGTCAACTTTGAAGAGAAGTAAGAAAATTTGGTAGGCCTATTATCTATTTAAATAGGTCAGACTCCATGTCAAGGGAGAATATTCTATTATAATATTTATTTATTTTTTTTTATTTTATTTTATTTATTTTTTTTGAGACGGAGTTTCGCTCGTTACCCAGGCTGGAGTGCAATGGCGCGATCTCGGCTCACCGCAACCTCCGCCTCCCGGGTTCAGGCAATTCTCCTGCCTCAGCCTCCTGAGTCGCTGGGATTACAGGCACGTGCCACCATGCCCAGCTAATTTTTTGTAGTTTTAGTAGAGATAGGGTTTCACCATGTTGACCAGGATGGTCTCGATCTCTTGACCTCGTGATCCACCCGCCTCGGCCTCCCAAAGTGCTGGGATTACAGGCTTGAGCCACCGCGCCCGGCCCCTATTATAATATTTATATCCTTCAAAAGTCATATTCAATGTTACCTCTCCCTACCTATCAGCTTACAAATGGTTGTTCAGTCCTCTAGGTCTTATTTATGGCTCTTTCAGCACATATGTTACAGTGAAATCCAACTCTTCTGCTAATTTGTGAGGATATTCACTCTATATCTTTGTACACCCTAGATACTCAATTAAACATGCATTCAATTCACTGTACTTTCACTTACTTATGGTTTTTTGATGACCCCAACATAAATGTTCTTTTCCAGTAATGACAAATGATTAAATGATATTCAATGTGTCCAGAAATGATACTCAATGACTAAATGATATTCAATGTCTCACAAAACACTAAACCCACAAAGCTTTACAAATCCTACAAATGCATGCATCCAGTATCCTTGCTCATCTTTAGGAGGCAATTTCCAAGAAAAATGGGAGGTGGAAAGTTAGAGAAAGGTTATTAAGTTTATTAAGGCTCTGGCATTCATTTTCTACTGCATGGTACTGCATTTCTGTCTTTCTCTCTCTCTTTTTTTTTTTTATGGCAGTCTTGCTCTTGTTGCCCAGGCTGGAGTACGATTGTGCGATCTTGGCTCACTGCAACCCCCACCTCCTGGGTTCAAGCAATTCTTCTGTCTCAGCCTCCTAAATAGCTGGGATTAAAGGCGCCCACCACCACGCCCAGCTAATTTTTTGTGTTTTTAGTAGAAACAAGGTTTCACCATGTTGGCCAGGCTGGTCTCAAATTCCTGACCTCAAGTGATCCACCTGCCTTGGCCACCCAAAGTGCTGGTGTTACAGGCATGAGCCACCGCGCCTGGCCGGTACTGCGTTTCTATGAAGCGTACTGCATAGACAGGGCATCTCCAGATAGAAAAAGTCTAGCCTGGAAGCTACCTCTTCAAACACTGGGCCACCTTCATCAATCTTTTCTGCCAGCTTTAAGTAGATACTTGAAGGTTCCTAACATAAAAGTCCTTGCCTACCTACCTGGAAATTTAAAAAAATTTTTTTAATGGCTAAGTTGGAACGTGGCTGACTGTATGCTACACATTCTCAATATGTCAGATCTGACTTCTAGTTTCCAGCTGAGACATTTGAGGTGACTGGATGAGTCATTTCTCTGAACGTTTCATTTCCCATAAATGAGAAAATAGGTGAAGGATCTTAGAGAGTTTTGATGCAAATAATGGCTATTAGATATCTTCAAGAGCTTTTTCTCCAGACAACACTGGCACAGACACACTGGGTTCTGCTTTCCTTATATCTCACTTATATCCATGTTCCTCTCACTTTCAATCCCAATTTGGACTCCAAAGGAATAGCGAAAGGAATCTTTTTAATAATATCTAGTGTTCCTTTGACCTGAAATCTGGCTAAGGGAGGATTTCAGGGCCTCTGCTGGTTGAGGGAGGATAGAGACAATCCATCTTTGCCCATCAACCCACCCAACCCCAGAGCAAGTGTGTATTTGGGGCCCTCTGGTAACCAGATGTGCAAGTTCATCCTGTCAGGGCCCTTGTGAAGGGATGGGATCCCCTATTTTCTGTCTTTTTCATAAGAGTCAATCTAATTGGGGTGAGGTGATATCTCATTGTGATTTTAATCTGCATTTCTCAATGATTAGTGATGTTGAACATTATTTTATATTTTATAGGCCATTTCTATGTCTTCTTTTGAGAAATGTCTACTCAGAGCTTCCGTTTCTAATTGACTTACTTAGGTATTTTGTTTTTTGCTACTGAGTTGTTTGAGTTCCTTATATATTCTGGATATTAACCTCTTGTCAGATGCACAGTTTGCAAATAGTTTCTCCTATTGTGTAGGTTGTCTCTTCACTCAGGACAGCCATGGCACCTGGCCTGAAGTGTCCTGAGTGTGTGAGAAAAGGGTGGGATTATAGTTGACATGCTGAAGAGCCTCCAGCTCTGTCAATTGTGAGCATTATCTGTTGTCAGAAAATGGTCCAAGGCCAGGTGTGGTGGCTCAGGCCTGTTAATCCCAGTACTTTGGAAATTCAAGGTAGGAGGCTCACTTGAACCAGGAGTTCAAGATCAGCCTGGGCAACATAGCAAGACCCTCTCTCTATAAAAAATAAATATAAAAAAGGTGGAGAGGCCAGGCGTGGTGGCTCAAGCCTGTAATCCCAGCACTTTGGGAGGCCGAGGCGGGTGGATCACGAGGTCAAGAGATCGAGACCATCCTGGTCAACATGGTGAAACCCCGTCTCTACTAAAACTACAAAAAATTAGCTGGGCATGGTGGAGCGTGCCTGTAATCCCAGCTACTCAGGAGGCTGGGGCAGGAGAATTGCCTGAACCCGGGAGGCGGAGGTTGCGGTGAGCCGAGATCGCGCCATTGCACTCCAGCCTGGGTAACAAGAGCGAAACTCCGTCTCAAAAAAAAAAAAAAAGGTGGAGAAAGAAAGAGAAGGAAGGAAAGAAAAAAAGAAAAAGAAAATGGTCAAGAAATGCTTTTCTGAAGAAAGTATTATTGGCTGGGGGTGGTGGCTCATGCCTATAATCCCAGAACTTCGGGAGGCCAAGGTGGTAGATCACTTGAGGTCAGAAGTTTGAGACCAGCCTGGCTAAAACGGTGAAATCCCATCTCTACTAAAAATGCAAAAATTAGCTGGGAGTGGTAGCACACACCTGTAATCCCAGCTACTTGGGAGGCTGAGGCAGGAGAATCACTTAAACCTGAGAGGCAGAGGTTGCAGTGAGTTCGCTCTACTACACTCTAGCCTGGGCAGCAGAGTGAGATTTCGTCTCAAAACAAGGTAGCAGAGGAAGACAGAAGAGTAGGAATGTTGCAATATGATAAGGACTCAACCCACCATTGCTGGCTTTGAAGATGGGATAAGAGGCCGCTAGCCAAGGAATGTGGTGGCCCCTTGAAGCTGGAAAAGGCAAGGAAAATGGATTATCCCCTAGAGCACATATGTCCAACCGTTTAGGGATAATCTTGGGACACACTGGAAGAAAAACTGTCTTGGGCCACACATAAAATACACTAACACTAAAGAGAACTGATGAGCTTAAAAAAAGGTCCGTGCATAATTTTTGTGATATCCGCCACAACAGATATCCAAAAAAATCCTCGCATTCAAAGGACTGGACAAAGCTGCAGGCCTAGAGCCTCCAAAAAGGAACACAGCTCTGCTGACACTTTGATTTTAATTCAGTGCGACCTGCATCAGTCTGATCTACAGATCTCTAAGACCTACAGATAATAAATTTGTGTTATTTTAAGCCACTAAGTCTGTGGTCATTTGTGACAGCAACAGAAAACTAATACAACAGGATTACTATTATACAAATGGTGTACACAAACACTGGGAAGCAGAAGAAAGCCCTGGGCCAACTTTCAGGTTGACTTGCTGGATGACACAGTAATACCAGATAGGCAGTAGCTAGTAACTGTGAATATGGGAACCTGACTTGCCAAAGGTGACTTGGAGCACCCAGCTGGAACAGGAAATTCTGTGCCCAGAAAGCTAACCATTCTTATATTTTGCCAGAACCCATTCCACCTTTTTGCTACAATCCCTGGAGGCCAGAAGCAGCAAACAGGCAGAGGCAGGAGGAAAGCTGTGAAGTGGGGAGGAAACAAAAAGTTGACCAGTTTTAACCAATTAAAAGAGAGGGTGTACACACACACACACACACACACACACACACACACACACACGTACGGATTTGTTTTAGGCTTTGTTAGAAAACATATGTGTAAATGTGAGGTTTAAATATTTCAAGCTGAAATGTAGTCTTCGATTTCCAGCAGCATGGTAGCCTAGACAACGTACTAAAAAATACCTAGAAATGTTGAATAAAATATATAAATAAAACACCTTTTTTTTTTTTTTTTTTTGGGACGGAGTTTCGCTCTCCTTACCCAGGCTGGAGTGCAATGGCGCGATCTCGGCTCACCGCAACCTCCGCCTCCTGGGTTCAGGCAATTCTCCTGCCTCAGCTTCCTGCCTAGCTGGGATTACAGGCACGCGCCACCATGCCCAGCTAATTTTTTGTATTTTTAGTAGAGACGGGGTTTCACCGTGTTGACCAGGATGGTCTCGATCTCTTGACCTCGTGATCCACCCGCCTCGGCCTCCCAAAGTGCTGGGATTACAGGCTTGAGCCACCGCGCCCGGCCACATAAAACACCCTTTAAATGCTTAGCTGAGCTCACAGAAAGTAAGGGAAATCCACTGGGGCCAGAAAGAAGATTAAAAACCTACAGGGTCATGAAGACTCTCTATTTTGGTTGTCTGAGGATTTTTTGTCAGTCTAACTGCTCAAGGGGCTTAAAAAAAAAAGGTGGAATTAACATATTATAAAATTAACCACTTTAAAGTATTTCATTCTATATATTCATGATATTGTTCAACCACCACCAAAGTTCCAAAATATTTTCATCATCAAAGAAAATCTCATACCCATTAAGCAAGTACTCCCCACTTTCCCCTCCACATAGCTCCTGGCAGCCACTAATCTGCTTTCTGTCTCTATTCTGGATATCTACTATAAAGGAAATCATGTAACCTTGACTTATTGCTACTGGCTTTTCTTAGAGGTGGGGTCTTGCTATGTTGCCCAGGCTGGAGTGCTGCACCTATTCATAGGTACGATCATGGTTCAGCCTTTAACTCCTGGCTCAAGTGATCTTCCTGCCTCACTCGCCCAAGTAGCTATGACTACTGATGATAGCCACCATGCCTGGCCATGGCTTCTTTACACTTCTCATGCTTTCAAGGTTCACCCATCTTGCAGCATGTATTATTCTTCATTCCTTTTTATAGCTGAGTATTTCAGTGCGTGTATATACCAATTTTATCTATTCAAAATGTTTTGGAATGAAATAGAGGTGGTGGTTGTACAACATTGTGAATGTATTAAATACCACTAAACTGTACTTGAAATAATTTTATGTTGTATGAATTATATCTCAGTTAAAAAAATTTAATCCTCACAACAACTGGATGAAGCAGCCACTATCATTCTCTTTATTTTACAGATGAGGAAGCAGATGCCAAAAGGTACAGCAATTTTCCTAAAGTCAGATAGTTTGTGACAGATTCAGTATTTGAACACAGGCAGCCTGACTACCGAGTTCATGTTCTTACTATAATTAAAACTTTTTTTTTTTGAGATGGAGTCTCACTCTTGTTGCCCAGGCTGGAGTACAGTGGCACAATCTCGGCTCACTGCAACCTCTTCCTCCCAGGTTCAAGCCATTCTCCTGCCTCAGCCTCCCAAGTAGCTGGGATTACAGGCATGTGCCACCACACCCGGCTAATTTTGTATTTGTAGTAGAGACAGGGTTTCTCCACGTTGTCCAGGCTGGTCTTGAACTCCTGACCTCAGGTGATCTACCTACGTTGGCCTCCCAAAGTGCTGGGATTCCAGGCGTGAACCACCACACCTGGCCCTATGTGTCAATTTTTTAAATGAACTAGTCTGAAAACCCAGCATAGAGCCTGGCATAGCATAAGCCCTAAACTGTAAATGAATGTATAAATGTATACCTCTAGAGATAAAGTCTATATCCACAAGGTAATGTATTCCAAATGCTAAAGGTAAATTTGGAACACAGCATTCTATACCTCAGGGACTTGCCATATTTGTCTCCTAGCCAAGCAAACACAAAGACGACTGTTTATATAAGCAGCTGTTACCTGAAGCAAAATATTTGTTATACATGTGAGTCTTATGCCAAGCTGTATAAGCACAGAACTTTTCAGAATTTGAATTAAATTTATCTTAACATAAATACTCAATTTTTTTCTCAAGGGCTGTCTGTTCACTTATATAAAATTAGAAGGCAAAAATACTGAGAAGATAACCACATTGTACAATACTGCTGTGCCAGAAAGGCATAAAATAAATCCATTATTTTGAGTCCCACAGAATTCTAACCATCTATCTCAGTGGGAGTTCTCTTGCTGACAGCAATTACAATCTTAAAGAATCTATTTCCCAAGAGACACCCTTCTTTATATCTCACCCAAAACATTTTTAATTACAACATTCTATCTTCCCACCCCTGCAGCATTTAACCATTCAGTGTTGGGAGAATAAGTGACTTCTTACACTATATTGGCATTTGAAGCAGTGGAGTGCCTTCAGCTGAGAAATAAGGAGATGGGCAGGGTAGTTAAGGGGTCTACCCAAAGCCAGAGTGGCAGAGGCAAGGTTACAACCAAGATTTCTGTCTCCTATTCCTACTGTTCATTGTTCTACTACATAAGTTCTCAACCTTTTTTCATCAAGACACACGTGACACTGAAATTTCCTCTTCCACTTATAAAAGTGTACACAACACATACACACAAGATCTGGGAAAATAAACAAGTAATTCTTAAGAATGATTATGCCGAGCGCGGTGGCTCAAGCCTGTAATCCCAGCACTTTGGGAGGCCGAGGCGGGTGGATCACGAGGTCAAGAAATCGAGACCATCCTGGTCAACATGGTGAAACCCCGTCTCTACTAAAAATACAAAACATTAGCTGGGCATGGTGGCACGTGCCTGTAATCCCAGCTACTCAGGAGGCTGAGGCAGGAGAATTGCCTGAACCCAGGAGACGGAGGTTGTGGTGAGCCGAGGTCGCGCCATTGCACTCCAGCCTGGGTAACAAGAGCGAGACTCCATCTCAAAAAAAAAAAAAAAAAAAAAAAAAGAATGATTATATGGGGAAAGGGAGGGAATTAACAGTGGTTTCTATTTCTCATATTATGCATCTCTGTATCATTTTATATAAAGAAGCATGTGTTAAACAATTTAGTTTTGAAGTGGGTAAGAGGCAAATATTTTTTGTAAAAGACATCAGGATACAAGAAATAATATAGTATAGTGATTCTCAAGCTATAGTCTAGAGATCCCTTAAAGTCCCCAAATGCTTTCTCTAGGAGGCTTTGTAGGACTAAAAATCTTTTTGTAAGTATCATTATGAAATAATAAAATGCTATTTGCCCTTCTCATTCTCATTCTCTCACGATCTGTAGCAAAATTTTCCAAAGGCTACTGAAATGTGTGATAGATATTGCGACAGACGTCTGTTGCAATATCACACATTTCAGTAGCAACAGACTGAATTCAGAAGCAGATAAAAGGACCCAGCTATCTTCTATCTAGTCAAACAGAAGTTTGCAAAACTATGCATCAATGCCATTCATCTTACAATGTTTTGGAAAATATGGTTTTAAAAAGTATAGGTTGCCGGGCGCGGTGGCTCAAGCCTGTAATCCCAGCACTTTGGGAGGCCGAGGCGGGTGGATCACGAGGTCAAGAGATCGAGACCATCCTGGTCAACACGGTGAAACCCCGTCTCTACTAAAAATACAAAAAATTAGCTGGGCATGGTGGCATGTGCCTGTAATCCCAACTATTCAGGAGGCTGAGGCAGGAGAATTGCCTGAACCCAGGAGGCGGAGGTTGCGGTGAGCCGAGATCGTGCCATTGCACTCCAGCCTGGGCAACAAGAGCGAAACTCCGTCTCAAAAAAAAAAAAAAAAGTATAGGTTACATATGTTAACATGTAATAGATGTATTTTACCTTTTTTTTTGTAGCAGTAAGAGAACATGAGGTATGAGCAACCACACCGAACTAATGTATTTTTAATGAATTAACAAATATCTTGGCCAGCCTTGGTGGCTCATGCCTATAATCCTAGCACTTTGGGAGGGTGAGGCAGGAAGATCCCTTGAAGCTAAGAGTTCAAGAGCACCTCAGCCAACAACATAGACCATATCTCTTTAAACAAACAAACAAACAAACAAAAAGGCCAGGTGTGGTGGATTACACCTGTAATCCCACTTTGGGAGGCTGAGGTGGGTGGATTACTTGCCCGGGAGTTGGAGACCAGACTGAACAACATGGCAAAACATGTAGAAACCCAGTCTCTACAAAAAATAAAAAAATTAGCGGGGTGTGGTGGTGCACGCCTGTAATCCCAGCTGCTTGGGAAGCTGAGGTGAAAGAATGTCTTGAGCCCGGGCTGTCAGGGCTGCAGTGAGGCGAGATTAAGCCACTGCACTCTAGACTGGGTGACAAAGTGAGAACCCTGTCTCAAAAAAAAAAAAAAACACAAAAACTCAATGATTTCTCAGTTTTACTTTCTAACACAATAATATTGATAGTTATAACCACATAAGCAAGACTCTGAGGTCTGCCATATATATATATATATATATATATATATAGTTTTTTTTGTTTTTTTTTTTAGACTGAATTTTGCTCTTGCTGCTCAGGCTGGAGTGCAGTGGCGTGTTCTCAGCTCATGGCAACCCCCGCCTCCCGGATTCAAGTGATTCTCCTGCCTCAGCCTCCCAAGTAGCTTGGCGGTGCATGCCTCCCAAAATTACAGGCCATGCCTGGCTAAGTTTGTATTTATAGTAGAGACGGGATTTCTCCATGTTGGTCAGGCTGGTCTTGAACTTCCACCTCAGGTGATCCACCCGCCTCAGCCTCCCAAAGTGCTGGGATTACAGGTATGAGCCACTGTGCCTGGCCTGCAGTAATTTTTAGGAGTGTGAATGGGTCCTGTGACCATAGTTTGAATACAGGCCATTAACTACAAAAAAAAAAAAAAATACATTTATAACTTCATTATGATTTACTATCAATTCTAATACTCCTTTCAGCTAACTTATCATACCAGTGTCACAAAAACAGAACCTGACATCATCACACTACCTCTGAGTTGGCTACTGTCCTTTCCAGGAAAACTCTATAAAAGGTAAATACCACTAGGAAAAATATATAATTTATTATCTATACATAATACATTATATAGGATATTAATTATATCCTATAATTAATGTCTTAGAGATGATCATTTATTAGGGTTTTTTTAATGACAGGATGTGATATTCTGATGCAAAGTATGTATTTGGTCCTTAGCCCAAGCTTCTGGCACAGAGCTCCTGGTAGAATTCTTGTAATTTCCTGAATGATAGGAATGTCTTTTGTTATAATAGTGTCTTAGTCCCTGGTTCCTGATACAAGAGCATCTAAGACCCTTGGAAACTCCAGAGTGCTAAGGGTATCTTTTTGTACACAAGATGACTGATGGCCCCTATCTTTTAGTGCATTAATTGCATCTTCAGCTGTATCTAATATGTTCAGAAATTTGTGCTTGAATTTGAACCTATCACTCAGCTTCAACAATTATAAATTCATGGCTATGCATTAAATATTCTAATTGTACATTTTTAATTGATCAAAGCAAAGCATGCACATCGTTTAAAAAATCGCTTCCTAGGCCGGGCACGGTGGCTTAAGCCTGTAATCCCAGCACTTTGGGTGGCCGACGCGGGTGGATCACAAGGTCAAGAGATCAAGACCATCCTGGTCAAAACGGTGAAACCCCGTCTCTACTAAAAATACAAAAAATCAGCTGGGCATGGTGGTGCATGCCTGTAATCCCAGCTACTCAGGAGGCTGAGGCAGAATTGCCTGAACCCAGGAGGCGGAGGTTGCGGTGAGCCGAGATCGCACCCTTGCACTCCAGCCTGGGCAACAAGAGCGAAACTCCATCTCAAAAAAAAAAAAAAAAATCGCTTCCTATAAATGACAAAATATAGCAGTTTTTGCCCCACTCCTCTCTACTTTATCCAATCTTCCTCCACAGAGACAATTAAATTCTTCTGTTTGTTCTGAAATTTAGACATCTCCATATAATAATATACTAGTATCTTTTTATTAACCATTTTTACACATTAATCAATCATCTACATTCTCTTATAGGGAATGAGAATTCAGCTGTCTTATACCACATTCCCTCTTTTTGGTTGTTGTTTTGAGACAGGGTCTCACTCTGTTGCCCAGGCTGGAGTACAGTGGCTTGATTTCAGCTCACTGCAACCTCCATCTCTGTGGCTCAAGCAATCCTCCCATCTCAGCCTCCCACGTAGCTGCAACCACAGATTCAAGCCACCATGCACAGCTAATTTTTGTATTTTTTTTTTTTTGTAGAAACAGAGTTTCACCATGTTGCCCAGGCTGGACTCAAATCCCTGTCTTTATTCTCTCCAGCCTTCTAATAATTAAGATTTTTGCTTAAATCAATAATTGGTGTTCCCATGATTATTGTGCATTAACTTTTTTTTTTTGTTTTCATTTTATTTTTTTGGAGAGACAGGGTTTTACTATGTTGGTGAAGCTGGTCTCAAACTCCTGGCCTCAAGTGATCCACCTGCCTTGGACTCCTACTGCTGGGATTATAGGTGTGAGCCACTGCACCTGGCCAATCGTGCAGTAACTTTTAAATTGTAGTAATTTTATTTCTAGATCTTTTTTTGAGACAGAGTCTCATTCTGGTACCCAGGCTGGAGTGCAAGTGATACAATCTTGGCTCACTGCAACCTTGGCTTCCAAGACTTAAGCGATTTTCCAGCCTCAGAATCTTGAGTAGCTGAGACTACAGATGAGAGCCACCATGCCCAGGTAAATTTTTTTGTACTTTTTGTAGAAACAGGGTTTTGCCGTGTTGCCCAGGATGGTCTCAAACTCCTGAGCTCAAAGGGATCCACTTACCTTGGCTTCCTAAAGTGCTGGGATTATAGGTGTGAGCCACCACACCCAGCCCATTTCTATATATTCTATTTGGTTAATTTTCAAATCTGTTTGGCAATCTGAGTTTCTTATTTTTAACAAATATTTTCTAGCCTTTCTTTTATTTTCTTATACATATTAAATAACTTTAGATTGTGACTAAAAATTTCATTTTCTGATTCCATGCAGGACTGTTACTCCTGTCTACAGTTCTAGTTCATAGTCTCTTATTTCTCTGTGAGTTTAGTTTGGACTAAGCTGCTTTTGTTAGAATTTTATTTTGTTAGCCGGGCGCGGTGGCTCAAGCCTGTAATCCCAGCACTTTGGGAGGCCGAGGCGGGTGGATCACGAGGTCAAGAGATCGAGACCATCCTGGTCAACACGGTGAAACCCCGTCTCTACTAAAAATACAAAAAATTAGCTGGGCATGGTGGCGTGTGCCTGTAATCCCAGCTACTCAGGAGGCTGAGGCAGGAGAATTGCCTGAACCCCGGAGGCGGAGGTTGCGGTGAGCCGAGATCGTGCCGTTGCACTCCAGC
>NW_022437106.1:1637658-1647807 GCF_009761245.1 Sapajus apella
AAAAAAAAAAAAAAAAAAAAAAAAAAGAATTTTA
The DNA here is from genome assembly GCF_009761245.1 of Sapajus apella. Lineage (NCBI taxonomy): Eukaryota > Metazoa > Chordata > Mammalia > Primates > Cebidae > Sapajus > Sapajus apella. The sequence continues at coordinate 1,637,693 of NW_022437106.1, forward strand.
TTTTGTTGCCAGAAGCAGCGGCATGCCTGTAGTAATTTGTGAGGCCAAGGTGGGAGGATCACTTGAGCCCAGGAGTTCGAAACCAGCCTGGGCATTATAGTGGGATCTTGTCTCTACAAAAATAAAAATAAAAGTAAGCAGGATACAGTGGCACATGCCTGTAGTCTTAGCTACTCAGGAGGCTAAGGTGGGAAGGCTGCTTGAGCCCAGGAACTCGAGGTTACAGTGGGCTATGATTGCACCAATGGACTCTAGCCTGTGTCAGTGAGACCCTATCTCAAAAAAAATTATTTTTAAACTTTGGACATTGTATTAGACCTAATGAAGATGTGGGCTTCTGGAAAACTTGGTGTTGCTTTCTGCTAGTTACTTCTGGGCTCTACCAACTGGAGATCTCTCTAAGTTAAATTGCTGGCTTTATTAACTTATTAATTTATTTAGTTTTCAAATCATGCACGTAGTGAGAATTCACGCTGTAACCTAAGTCTTGTGGTTTCAAAATCTCAGTAGTGATTTCCCGCTTTCAACTCTGTGCCGAGGTTGGAGATAACTGATTTTCTTGGAGAGGAGCAAGATTACTTTTCACTCACCTTTACAGCATATTCCTTTGGGATTAAAAGTTTACTGGAAAGTCCCCTACTAGACTTTCACCTTGGACAGACTAGACTTTTTCTTCTCCCTGCATCTCTGAAAATTACAAATCTAAAACTCATGTTTCCTGGTCAAGCAATTGATGCAGGGCAAAACTGCTCTCCTCTAGGTCTTGCCTTCACTCATTCTAAGAATTCCCTACATTCTTGTCTTCTTAACGCTTTCAAGATGTTGTTTAAATAGTTTATACAGGCTTTTAAAAAATTATGATAGAAGCAAGTTTGTAGGAGGTTAGATTAGCTCTTCAGAAAGAGAAAATCCCATTTTAAATACTTTACAGTGGACTACTGCTAGCCTTAGCAAATAAATATATTAAAACATTTGTGGATTTACTTACTTATTTGCTGTTTATTCTATTTTGCTCTTATTCATGGTAAAATTTTATAAGGGCAGGTTGGTCACAGACTCATGTTTTGAATCTACTACCCCACAGTATCTAACACCACTCTTATCGGTTTCCTGGATACTTAATGAGTGAGCTAAGAAATGCATTGCTAACTTAATCTCTCTGCTTCCAAAAAAACTTTATGAAATTTAGTAGAGTAACAAATGCTAACCAAAAGCAAATAAAAACAAACATAAAATAGGTGTCATTTGGCCAGGAGCAGTGGCTTATGCCTGTAATCCCAGCACTTTGGGAGGCCGAAGCGGGAGGATCACCTGAAGTCAGGAGTTCGAGACGTGCCTGACCAACATGGAGAAACCCTGTCTCTACTAAAAATATAAAATTAGCCAGGAGTGGTGGTGCATGCCTGTAATCCCAACTCTCCGGAGGCTGAGGCAGGAGAATCACTTGAACCCGGGAGGCAGAGGTTTCAGTGAGCCAAGATTGAGCCACTGCATTCCAGCCTGGGCAACAAGAGTGAAACTCCGTCTCAAAAAAAAAATAGCTGTCATTTTATCCTGGATATGAAAATTAGGAAAATGACAGAATTAGGGAGGGAAAACTCCAGAAATTTGAAGTTACAACCGCCATACACAAGTATCTGATTTAAAAAGAAAAGACAAAAAGTCTTTTAGGGGACTGCCAAAGTAGCCTCAAGAGCTTTCAACCTGAAAGATCGGAAGAGAAATACAAACACTGCTTTAGCAAAATACATCTGATTTGAAGCAGGAAGGCCTTGAGGCAGTTTGAGTGATGACTGGAAAAACAGAGAAGAGATACCTGTCAGAAGAACGGATAAATAGAAAATCAGTAGGATTTGCTGATTCACTGGATATTGATTGTAAGGGAGAAGGAAGAGTCACAGGAGGGAAGATATCATTGACAGAAATAACAAAGTCAAAAGAGGTACCTAGTTTTAGGAAATTATTAGTCAAATTTCAGAAATAGTGAATTTGAGATAATGATGAATTAATTACTGTCTCTTCTGGGTTCAAATGGCATTGTGTGTCCTGTACAGAAAATGCTACTACAAAGAAATTACTGCACTGTATTGTATTTAGTTGTTAATGAGATTTTTTTTTTCCTTATTAGACTATAGGCACTTCAAAGGAAGGAACCTAACAATGAATTAATTAATGATCTCACAGGCAAAAAAAAAATTTTTAGGCATTTGGCAATAGTAGATTGCAGCCCAGAGAGAGAACTTAGCTAGATATAAAAATAGCAAGCAAAGTCACTGTATTTGTCTGTTTTATGTTGCTCTAAAGGAATGCCCAAGACTAGGTCATTTATAAAGAAAAAAGTTTTATTTTGGCTTATGGTTATACTGATTGCAAAAGAAGCAAAGTGCTGGCAACTGCTTCTGGTGAGGGCCTCAGGTGGCTTACAATCATGGTGAATGAGGGACAGGTATGTCATATGGTAAGGGGGGGCACCAGGCTCTTTTAAATAACCAGCTCTCCCAAGAACTCACAGTGACAACTCACTCATCACAAAGGGGATGGCACCACCCATTTATGAGGGATCTGTCCCCATGACCCAGACTCCTCCCTTTAGGCCTCACTGCCAACACTGGGAGTCACATTTCAACATGGGATTTGGAGGGGACAAACATCCAAACTATATCAGTCATATAAACAATTTTTAGCCTAAGTTCCTGGGGATTTGGGGGTTCCTCTTTTTTGTGAACAATTCCACAACTGACACCTGGATTTCTTTCTTTTTCTCTTTCTCTCTCTCTCCCTCTCCTCCCCTCCTCTTTCTTTCCTTCTCTCTCTTTTTCTCTTTTTCTTTATTTTTAGAGACAAGGTCTCACTATATTGCCCAGGCTGGTCTTGAACTCCTGGCCTCAAGTGATCCGCCCACCTCAGCCTCCCAAAGTGCTAGGATTATAGGTGTGAGCCACCGCGCCCAGCCTGGCACCTGGATTTCTTAAGAATGCATCATCATCTACATTTAGGGCTACATACTAAAAACAGATGGTTTATTCATTCTGGTCTATATCTCTCCTGTAAAAGGGCAATAAATATCTAAAATATACTTTTTAATTTGGCCAATACAATTCACACATGAGGTTGGGCTTTTACAGAGTAAGAATGAAACACTGGGCAAATCTGCTCAAGACTTGGTTCCCCCCAGCATGTGTAATCTTATGGGAATAACAGACAGGAACATACATAAATACAGAAGCAGATTTTCATGGCTTTTAAGCATAAAACAAGGATGTTTAGGTTGGCATACCAATCACATCACCAGATGTGACTGTTTCTAAAATGTTGATTTATCCTAGCAGGAGGATGAAAATAGTGGGGGCCGGGGGTGGGGGGGGCAGGGAGACAATACTAGTCCAAAAACAGTTTCCAGAGGAGTCTAGAAGTGGCTGAGTCACAGCAGCAGCACTGAAATCAGTGTACAGCATCTCCTGATTTAGAACACTGCATTATAGAACAGAAAAATTATCTTAAAGCCAGGCACGGTGGCTCACACCTGCAATCCCAACACTTGAAGTCAGGAGTTCGAGACCATCCTGGCCAACATGGTGAAACCCCATCTCTCCTAAAAATACAAAAATGAGCTGGGTGTGGTGGCACATGCCTGTAATCCCAGGTACTAGGGAGGATGAGGCAGGAGAATCACTTGAATCCGGGAGACAGAGGTTGTAGTAAACTGAGATTGTGCCACTGCACTCCAGCCTGGGCGACAGAGGGAGACTCAGTCTCAAAAAGAAAAGAGGCCGGGCGCGGTGGCTCAAGCCTGTAATCCCAGCACTGTGGGAGGCCGAGGCGGTTGGATCACGAGGTCAAGAGATCGAAACCATCCTGGTCAACATGGTGAAACCCCGTCTCTACTAAAAATACAAAAAATCAGCTGGGCATGGTGGCGTGTGCCTGTAATCTCAGCGACTCAGGAGGCTGGGGCAGGAGAATTGCCTGAACCCAGGAGGCGGAGGTTGCGGTGAGCCGAGATCGCGCCATTGCACTCCAGCCTGGGTAACAAGAGCGAAACTCCGTCTCAAAAAAAAAAAAAAAAAAGAAAAGAAAAGAAAATTAGGAAGGCACCTAGCATCATATCAGGCACATAGTCAGCACTCAACAATTCTTGGTTTCTACATGTCCTTTATAGCTATAGCATCTGTTAGTACTAGGAGTCAATGTTAATTTTAGGGCCCTAAAGTGAGTAGTGGTTTCTCAAGTTCCTTCCAAAAGAGCAATTGCTATTTAGTAAAAAAATAAAGACCAACTGCTCGTTCAGAAGGAGCTTCAGAAAGGTAGAAGAATCCACAGTATAGAATACTTACAAAAAAGTGGAATCAAATACGAATGCAAAAACAGTCAGTAGACGTATAGAGCACTCTTGACATAAATAACTCCATCTTAGAAAAGGATTCCATCTGACATTTCAAAAAGCACTTTGACAACAGGAACCAGATGCTTTTCCAGATAAAGACACAGTGAAGCATGCTCTTCCACTATCAGTCCTTACCAGAAGACTCTGTGACCATAAAAAGAACAGGACTTAAAAAGCTCAAAATGGTCTCTTAACAGACACTGTCTTGCTGTCACTTGTAATGAACATCTGATATCTCTCTCCGAAGGCTCTGCCCACATCAAAGATTCTTTCTTACAAGACCAACACACTGCCATAACAAGACCGGACCAGGATACTCCTTTTGACTACTTGTCTATGTCTATACCACTCTCCCTGGACTGGTTCATTAATCCTTTTTCCTAGCTCTTTTCTCTTGATGTTCAATGTTGCTTTGTTGCAGAATGTTTAATCTATAATATTTATATATTAAGTATACATAATAGTATACTTAATATATTATATTTATACTTATATATATTATATATATACTTATTAAGTATATATAATAGTATACTTAATATATAATTATAGATTAAACATTCTACAACAATATTGACAATATTGTTGATTTACAATATTGACTACCTAGTGAATGAGAAGTACAAAAAAAAATTGCCTCCTTGAGAACTCCATGTAACTTGTGACTTTTGTAATTGAAATAACACAATAAAAGTCTGACATTGTGAAAAGGCACAAACACGTATGTACCTGGTTATCCCTGACCTTACAACATTCACAACACTAGATTAAGCTGTTAGGAAGTCAAAGTTGACCTTTGGAAGAGCAGTTCCAGTGGTCAAAGTAGGATGAGGAGAGGCAGTACATGCAGAATATTCTTTAAATAAGCTTAACTTTTAGAGGGAAAGAGAACAGGCAGAAGCTGAAAAAGCTGCCAGATTACAGATCAGATTGGTATAGTTTTTTTAGATAGGGTCTTGTTCTGTTGCCCAGGCTGAAATGCAGTGGCACAATCATAGCTCACTGCAGCCTCAAATTCCTGTCCTCCCACCTCAACTTCCTAAATAATTGGGACTACAGGCCTGTGCCATCATGTCTAACTAGGTTTTTCTTTTTTGTGGTGGGGAGAGATGTGGGTCTCATTATGTTTCCCAGGCTGGGGTTTTCTAAAGGGCAGGTACTGTGTCTACATGGCGATAAGTCCAGTGTGATGGTAAGTGCATGAGCTAGAGTCAAAGAATTGGGCCTAATTTTCTTTTCTCATACCAACTGGTGAAAAGTGCTCTAAACTAGTCTTATACATTTGTAACGATAGGTGGCCTGGGTCCTGGGTCACAGAGCAATGACAGGTGGAGGTGGGAAGATAAAGATAAAATCTTTCATAATTTCTTTCTTTTTTTTTTTTTTTTTTTGCGATTCCTCACTGTGTCGCCCAGGCTGGAGTGCAGTGGTTCGATTTTAGCTCACTGCAGCCTCTGCCTCCTGAGGTTCAAGCAATTCTCGTACCTCAGCCTCCTGAGTAGCTGGGCCAACCATGAGCCACCATGCCCGGCTAATTTTTGTATTTTTAGTAGAGGTGGGGGGGGGGGGTCTCCCCATGTTGGCCAGGTTGGTCTTGAACTCCTGACCTGAGGTGGTCCACCCACCTCAGCCTCCCAAAGTGCTGGAATTACAGGCAAAAGCCACCATGCCTGGCCTTTCATAATTTCATTTGATTTTTTTTTTTTTTTTTTTTTTTTTTGAGACGGAGTTTCGCTCTTGTTACCCAGGCTGGAGTGCAATGGTGCGATCTCGGCTCACCGCAACCTCCGCCTCCTGGGTTCAGGCAATTCTCCTGCCTCAGCCTCCTGAGTAGCTGGGATTACAGGCACGCGCCACCATGCCCAGCTAATTTTTTGTAGTTTTAGTAGAGACGGGGTTTCACCGTGTTGACCAGGATGGTCTCGATCTCTTGACCTCGTGATCCACCCGCCTTGGCCTCCCAAAGTGCTGGGATTACAGGCGTGAGCCACCGCGCCCGGCCTCATTTGATTTTTTTAAGAGTCAGCATTTATTCAATGATATATAATTCTTTTAAAATATAAATTAAGCAAATAAAACATCTAAATACACTAGAGAGAGAGAAGAAGCCCCCTACACAAGAAAATTACCGTTTAATCAATAGTATTACAATTCCAAAGTCTATTTCAGTGTCTAAAACACTCTGGGCAATTTCAAAAGCAGCATTTTTCAAATTCTAGACCAAGAAAATCTCTTTTATTTATACATGTACATTTCCACAGATAAAATCTACCTTTCAAAGCTAATCTAATGAAACTAAAATATAAAATTATAAATCTAATTATACTTGAATTTTGAGAATACTTTATAAGGCCACTGACGTACATAAAATAATTATCAATTGAAAATACAGCATTTTCCTGAAGCAGTATAAATCTGGTTTTGAGATATTCCAGATTATCTGCAATTATCCCAGGGTGTGCCATAAAACACTCAAAGCTACTAATTTAATTATTAAAACATGCCTGTAGGGTGGGACATAGCGGCTCACACCTATAATTCCAGCGTTTTGGGAGACAAAAATTAGCTGGACGTGGTGCATGCCTGTAATTCCAGCTACTTGGAAGGCTGAGACAGGAGAATCACTTGAAGGAGGGAGGCAGAGGTTACAACGAGCCGACAACCTGCCACTGCACTCCAGCCTGGCAACGGAGCAAGACTCCCTCTCCCAAAAAAAAAAAAAAAAAAAAAAAAAAAAAGTTAATCAACAAATTCAACAGCTAGCCAGAGTCAAAGTCTCACACAATTTGATCCCCTGAAACCTATTTGCCTTTGTTCCCTCCACTCCAGACACACAGGTCTCCATGCCCATCTTAAGTCAAGTCAGGCAAGCGTCCATCTTGGCCTTCACACTGGCTGAAAGGCTCTTCTGGCTGGGCTGAACGAACCAGGTTTCCTGAATTAGGCATTTTGATGAAATACTGTGCCACTTAATTCTCTAAACTCTGTGAGGTAGGTATCACTTCCCCCATTTTGCAGATTAGGAAAGTGAGGTTTACAGAGCATCTGGCTAACAAATGGAGTTAGGGTTCAATCCAGATACAGAACATGAGCTCTCAGTGAAGTTTCTGGAGGAGAAATAGAGGATTCAGTGATGTTCCTCTGAAGTCACAGTGATTTTAACAGCTAAAGGTGTGTGCTAATAACTGGTGAAGGATATGAGAAAAGGCAGACAGATAAAAGAACCAAAACAGGAATCAACCAAGCCAAAAGTGGAAAGTTTCAAGGAAAAGAGGGGAGGGGGGAAGTGGAACCTAGACACCTAGAACCTAGAACCAAGAATCAAGCATACAGCTCATAGCAAACCACACTTGTAGTAGACGGGAACCCAGATCTTGATTTAGAAAGGAAGAAAAAAGGCCGGGCCCGGTGGCTCACGCCTATAATCACAGCCCTTTGCAAGGCTGAGATGGGCCATCACAAGGTCATGAGATCGAGACCATCCTGGCTAATATGGTGAAACACGTCTCTACTAAAAACACAAAAAATTAACTGGGCATGAGGGTCGCTGTAGTCCCAGATACTCTGGAGGCTGAGGCTGGAGAATCTCTTGAACTCCGGACAGGCTGTAGGAGAGCCTGTGATTAAGCAACCCGCCTTCACACCTACGTTCTCCTCCAGGCCAGTGAGGCAAAGTGCCTGAGTGTGTGGGGAAGGTAGACTGACCTTAAACTTCTCAAAAGCAAAGACGCGGACCCGGAGTGCACATGTGTGACCACGGCTCTCCACCCCAGTCTCTAGGAAACCAGGTGGTGGCGAAGTCTCGGCCCTCACCCCGAATTCTTCCAACAACTTTCCGCCTATGGCCCATTCTTCCCTGCCCCACAGTCATAACGGAGGACCCAACCCACACTACCTCCCTCTCAGACCCATCCCCCAGGCAGATCCCGGGACTGGCCCCAGAGAAGCCTCACGCCCAGCTGCGGCCCGGGCGTGAAGACCCCGTCTCACCACGGCTCCGGCCACGGCGTGGACCAGGCTTTCGTAGGACAGCACGGAGGCCATTGGCGCGGCTCCCCCTAGACCCACCCACACTTTTCCCACAGATGCCGCAACCAGCTGAGTTAGGAAACCAGCGCTGAAGCCCGGGGCGTGTGCGTCGAAAGCCCCACCCTCTCAGACAGGCCCGCCTCCCCAAGAACCGCTTCCGGGTCGCGGGGCGGGAAAGAGGGTGGGACTAAGAACACCTCGGGGCCCACCATCTCGGAGGGCGGTGTGGGGGGGGGGGGGGGGGGGGGGGGGGGGGGGGGGGGGGGGGGGGGGGGGGGGGGTGGGTGTGTGTACCCACACCGGATTAATTTTTGTGGTTTTTTTTTTTTTTTTTAAGTAGAGACGAATTTTTTTAAGTAGGGAAGGTTCTCCCTCCCGAAAAGCCTTTTAAGTGTGGTGGGAAGAGATGTTAAGCATCAGGAGCCCATAATAACAGACGCGAGTGGGAGCCAACTCCCTAGCTGGCAACTATAGAAGTCACTTAACCTCTTGGGTTTCCTCTTTTGTGAAATGACAATGTTAGTACCAACAATCCCCATTTGCTGTGAGGATTACGAAAGCCAATTTATGTAGCTGTATTTCATAAAATACTGAAGGAAAAAATTTTCTTTCCATGTTGCAAAGTGAGTAACAAAATTACACAGAACTAAAGAAGCCTCATTCAACTTTAATCTGTCATACATACTGAGATTTTGCTTCAGGATGCTCCTCAGGGACTCCAGCTTCCATTCTTTCCTGACCACTTGTCTCTATCATGTTTCCTTTTAGAATACCCTCGTGATAACTCCTGAGTGCTGACTACATGCCAGGATCAGTGCTTTATGCCCAACATCACACTTAATCCCTGGGAGAGGGTCCTAACAAAGTTTAACCTGGTCGTTTTCACAAAATTTGCAGAAGATACTGCTTCCGGGAACATTCCCATCACGCCTTAGAGTCACGTGAAAGTGCAGGACCAAAAGTTAAGATACGATTTTGGGCTAGGAGCAGCGGCTCAGGCCTGTAATCATAGCAGTTTGGGAGGCCGAGGGGGGCCGATCACTTGTGGTCAGAAGTTTGAGACCAGCCACCACGCCAGGCTAATTTTTTTATTTTTAGTTGAGACGGGATTTCTCATGTTGGTCAGGCAGGCAAAATCCCGTTCTCTACTAAAAATAGAAAAAATTAGCCGGACATGTAGATATCGCAGCTGCTAGGGAGACTGAGGCAGGATAATCGCTTGAACCCAGGAGGCAGAGGTTGCAGTAAGCCGAAATTGTGCCTGCACTACAGCCTGGGACAAAACGAGACGACTCCTCCAAAAAAAAAAAAAAAAAAAAAAAATCATTTTGTCACAGGGATGTAGACAGAAACTAGTAGGTTGCATAACTTGAGAATTCAGTTCTCACTGACTCCTAATCAAATTGGGAACTTGCTATCAAGAATATATTCCAGCCGGGCGTGGTGACTCAAGCCTGTAATCCCAGCACTTTGGGAGGCCGAGGCGGGTGGATCACGAGGTCAAGAGATCGAGACCATCCTGGTCAACACGGTGAAACCCCGTCTCCACTAAAAATACAAAACATTAGCTGGGCATGGTGGGGCGTGCCTGTTATCCCAGCTACTCAGGAGGTTGAGGCAGGAGAATTGCCTGAACCTAGGAGGCGGAGGTTGTGGTGAGCCGAGATCACGCCATCACACTCCAGCCTGGGTAACAAGAGCG
>NW_022437106.1:1647907-1734784 GCF_009761245.1 Sapajus apella
CTTTTTTTTTTTTTTTTTTTTTTTTTTTTTTTTTTTTTTTAAACCTGCGACAGGGTTTCTCTGCATTGTCCAGGCTGATCTTAAACTGCTGGGCTCAAGCAATCCACCTGCCTCAGCCTCCCACAGTGGCTGGTATTATAGGCATGAACCACTGTACTGGGCCTTGATCAACTACTTGAAGATGAACATATTGAAAACAGTACAAAGTCACTTTTTTTTTTTTTTTGAGACCTAGTCTCGCTCTACAGCCCAGGCTGGAGTGCAGTGATGTGATCTCAACTCACTGCAGCCTCCATCTCCCAGGTTCAAGTGATCCTCCTGCCTCAGCCTCCTGATTAGCTGGGACTATAGATGCATACCACCACACCTGGCTCATTTTTATATTTTTAGTAAAGACAGAGTTTCACCATGTTGGCCAGGCTGATCTCAAACTCCTAACCTCAGGTAATCCGCCCACTTTGGCCTCCCGAAGTGTTGGGATTACAGGCATAAGCCACCACACCCAGCCAATGTCATTTTCATATAATCAGAGTATGCACTGAAAAATTTAGAAATTGCATAGCTACATCAGTTATTAAATGGAACTATGACGATGTAATGTTTGAGACATGATTTAAAAAAACTGTAACTTAGGCCAGGCACAGTGGTTCATGCCTGTAATCCCAGCACTTTGGGAGGCTGAGGTCAGGAGTTTGAGACCAGCCTGGCCAATAAGGTGAAACCCTGTCTGTACTAAAAATGTGAAAATTAGCCAAGCATGGTGGTACGCAACTGTAATTCCAGCTACTCGGGACGCTGAGACAGGAGAACCTCTTGAACCTGAGAGGCGGAGGTTGCAGTGAGCTGAGATCGCGCCATTGCACTCCAGCCTGGTTGATGAGAAACTCCATCTCAAAAAAAAAAATAGTAACTCAGATGAGTGCAGTGGTTCACACCTGTAATCCCAGCACTTTGGGAGGCCAAAGCAGGAAGATCATTTGAAACCAGGAGTTCCAGACCAGCCTGGACAACAAAATGAGACTTCATTGTGGTTAAAAACGAAAACAGGGCTGGGCGTGCTGGCTCACGCCTGTAATCCAAGCACTTTGGAGGCCAAGGCGGGCAGATCACCTGAAGTCAGGAGTTCAAGACCAGCCTGACCAACAAGGTGAAGCCCCTTCTTAAAAAAACAAACAAAAAGAAAACAGATGGGCATGATGGTGCATGCCTGCAGTCCCATCTACTTTCGAGGCTGAGGTAGGAGGATTGCTTGAGCCCAGGTTGAGGCTGTAGTGAGCTGTGATCATGCCACTGCACTCCAGCGTGGGCAACAGAGAAAGACTGTCTCAGAAAAAACTAAGGGTTTTAATTTTTGGCTTTTTTCATTCTAAACAAATATCCACTTTTGTGTCCAATTTAGTGTTCATAATTAGATATTCTTTTCCTTAGAGAGGGTCCTTTGAGGCTGGGTGCAGTGGCTCACACCGGTAATCCCAGCACTTTGGGAGGCTGAGGCAGGTGGATTAACTTGAGGTCAGGAGTTCAAGACCAGCCTAGCAAACAGGGTGAAACCCCATCTCAACTAAAAACACAAAAACTAACCAGGGGTGGTGGCACATACCTTTAATCCCAGCTACTTGGGAGGCTGAGGCAGGAAAATGGCTTGAACCTGAGAGGCGGAGGTTGCAATGAGCCAAGATTGCACCATTCCACTCCACCCTGGGTGAAGAAGACTGTGTTTCTTAACAACAAACCAAAACAAGACAAAACAGAGGGTCCTCTGAATAGTAAAAGCATCATACTCCCTAACACTACATAAAGTATATAAAAAATTTAGGGTCATTGTTTATACACCCATGCTATAAGAATTAAAGGAACCTAGCTAGTACTTGCCATTTCGTGTGTCTTGCTTGTACACTAGCTTAAGTATGGTCAGGTTACTTACCCTGCAATCTAAAAATGTCCCAGTGATCTGGGTGAGTGAACTACTTAATTATGTATTAGATGCCTAGACTTTCAGAGCACCAAATACATTTATATTACTTCTGTGTACCTCCTGGTTTCTTAGAGCCGTAATTTTAAAATTAGGATTTCATCAAATATAAAAATTTTAGTTTATTGCTAAACAACTTTATAGAAAACCATAAACTTACACTTCCACCAGCACTATACAAAAGGTCTCACTGAATAATTGCTGAATTTTAAAAGCTTTTGCCAACTTGACAGGCATTCTATTTAAATTTGCTTTTTAAAGCTTAACAGTTATTCACTTTTGTTGCCTATTTGGGGCATTTTCCTCCCCAAACTGAGCTCTATTAAATACATTATATACTGGTTGTAAATACTAGTACATATTGAAATTTTCAGAATTACTGTATGATTTTTTTTTAGTTTATTCTTGCCCTTATTTGGGGGCCTGTCATGCACTTCAATTATAGTATATCCCTTACTATTGGGAAGAAACCCATTGGATGACACGTCAGCACATTAAATGTGTGACATTCCTTATCTAACCAATCTTATTCAAATGTACATTTTAGTTGTTTTCAGTTCCTTAAAATTCTGCAAGAATCATCCTTGTACACAGAGGCAGTACAGTTATAGAGTTTAGGAGGAAGACTTTTGAGGCCACAAACCTCCATATTCAAGAATCTCAGCTTTACAAATAATCAGCTGTGTTATCCTGGGCAATTTACTTAAGTGCTTCAGTTTTCTCATCTATAAAATTGTAAAGTGGTGCTAACAGTATCTACCCTTATGGTCATTACCAGAATTGATCCAATACTGATTGTAACAGGGCTTGGCGCAAGCACTACTTAACCTGTGCCTACTCAGGTGCGTTAATTTTAGTTATTAGCAAATCTCTAAAATAAAATTGTTCCTCCTTTATCTTATCAAACTAGTATTTCCTAGTATGGTAGACTGCTAGTTCTCACCCTAAGTCTTTTCTGTTTCTACCGTTAAGTTTTTTCTTGAGCCCGTGACCACACAGCTTGGATGACAAACTGGCTATCTTTTGCCGCTGCTAAACATAGCCTCAACACACAAACTGACCAATGGGATGTTAGTAGTAATAAAACGTTAACTTCATAAATTAGCTTCAGTATCTCAGCGTGTTTCCCAGACACCCTTTCTATTTCCTCAATTGGGGAATGAGCACCAGAGCAAGCAACTTTGGATCTAGAAATGGAAGCTACCTTCTGAGCATGGCAGAATGCCTGCCTCTGGACAGCTACCCAAAATAAAAGTACGTATTTTTTAGGGGTCCTTGTTTGCAGCACTTAATAATCTGCAGCCTCATATGCCTAGTAAATGAGTACCAGAAACATAAAACATACGCTACAAAAAAGGCCCGGGGGGGGCATCAATATCTGGTTTTGCTGAGGAAGGAGACCCCTTCCTCTTAAGCTTCTAAAACCACTTCCCTTGAGCCTTCTACATTGCATTTCAAAAGAAGTAAAAGCTGAAAATAGAAGGCACAAGGTCAGTGGGGGAGACAAAACCAGTGCCACTAGCTGGACCTGAAAGTTACAGATCAACTCCCCCCCCCCCCGCCCCCGCCCCAGTTCCTATCCTATAGATCACAGGCATAGTATGGAGGAATCTTCCCTGGAAGGCAATGTTCTTGCTTAATCACGATTAGACCTCCACCTAAGTCACGTACCCCTCGCTTACCTCATCAATCACGACTCTCTCACAGGTACCCTCTAAGACTGTGAGCCTTTAAAAGGGGCCAGGATTTTCTAGTCAGGGAGCTTGGTTCTTGAGATGTGAGTATGCCAAGACTCCCCCCCGCCCCGCCCCAATAAAAAGCCACTTTCTTGCACCAAGCCCTGTTACAACCTGGTGTCCGAGAGGTTTTGTCTGTGGCATGTCCTGCTACATTTCTTGATTCCCCGACCAAGCTGGAGACAACCTATTAGGCAGTTTGCCTTGCTGTGCAGAGCATCCCAGCGGAGGACTCCAGACCGCTTGGGCAATGCAGGTCCTGAGTGCTCCCAGGTAGACATTTGCCCCAGTGGAACGCTTTGCCAGAGTGGGGCAAGGTAGGCCCCATGCAGCGGATCCACGCAGAGGCTTAACACCGGGAAGGAACCAGCACTGGCAGTCTAGACGACAGAAACATGGTAGGACTGGTCCTGGGAAATTTGCCCACCTCCTTTAGATGGAAGCCTGGCCTAATCACCCACGTGTGCTGAATTTGGCACTCCTGAACACAACTCGCTCTCTATAACTAACCTTGGAAGTCTTGCTTTTGGTTTCAATTTAGGTGGCGGGAGGTGTATGACTGTGTAAGGGGCCCAGTTGGATCCCGAACATGAAAATGAGAACGAGAGTGAGAACTCTCAGTAGTTATACGTGAGGTTCTCAAAGAGGGGGTGAGGAAGAAGACCCCTTCCTCTTAAGCTTCTAAGACCACTTCCCCTGAACCTTCTATGTTGCATTTCAAAAGAAGTAAAAGTTGAAAATAGAAGGCACAAGGTCAGTGGAGGAGACAAAACCGGTGCCACTAGCTGGACCTGGAGGTTACAGATCAAACCCCCAACCCTAGTTGCCATCCTAGCTATAGATCACAGGCATGATGTGGAGGAATCTTCCCTGGAAGGCAATGTTCTTGCTTAATTACGATTAGACCTCCACCTAAGTCACGTACCCCTCTTTTACCCCATCAATCACAACCCTCTCACATGTAACCTCTAAGACTGTGAGCCTCTAAAAGAGGCCAGGATTTTCTAGTCAGGGAGCTCGGCTCTTGAGACGTGAGTTTGCCAAGACTCCCGGCTGAATAAAAAGCCACTTCCTTTACAAAACTGGTGTCTGAGAGGTTTTGTCTGCGGTGTGTCCTGCTACATTTGTTTTTGAGACAGTCTCATGATCTCAGCTCACTGCAACCTCTGCCTTCTGGGTTCAAGTGATTCTCCTGCCTCAGCCACCTGAGTAGCTGAGATTACATGTGTGCACCACCATGCCTGGCTAATTTTTTGTATTTTTAGTAAAGATGGAGTTTTGCCATGTTGGCCAGGCTGGTCTTGAACTCCTGACCTCAGATGATCTGCCCACCTCAGCCCCCCAAAGTGCTGGGATTACACGCATGAGCCACCATATCTGCTCAATATCTAGTTTAAAACAGTATTTTTAACATAGCTAGAAATATAACTATATTTTTAAGCAGAAAAAAAATTCTTCTGATAGCATCATTAGTACAAGAAAACATTTCTATTTTAAAATATTGAGTTGAAAATAATGTATTTTATATTGTGGAATTTAAAAATCTAAAAGCACAGGACACGTTTTCAGAAAAGGAATTTTACTTTTACCCACTTATGGTAATATTTGCAATATCGGAACATAATTAGGTTAAATAAATCAAATAAGGAATCCAGAAAAAACTGTTGTTAAGCCAAGTACACAACTGGCAATTCTGAGAAAGGAGGACACACATTAATAAAAAGAACACGCTAGCTCAAATGCAAGTTTATACGGTAAGTGTTTTTAAAGGATTTTAAAAGCTCTATCAGCATAATAGCTTTTTCTCATTTACGTTAACAGAAGCATTTCTGTCTGCTTGTGTACAGCAAAAGGGTTAGAACCTGAATAAACTTATTTATGATTTCAGAAATGTGCTATTTTAGAAATGTACTCCATAGAATTTACTTCACTGCTCCTACCACTGATTCTTCAAATAAGCAAAGTACGGAAGGTCTTATCCCTTGAAAATGTTTTTAAACACTAGCACTTTAAGTTGAAACATTGGTAGAAACGTAGCAATGTCAGGTACAATGCCTATACTTAGTCTTATTTAAAATAAGAATTGAATGCACAACAGAAAATTTCTCATTTTCTTTATCATTGGAGGGAAGGGAAAGCAAGCAAGCAGAGGTGGGGGTATTGTTACACTATTTAAGTTAGAGCTGAACACAAAGACAATTGAGTCTTTCATAGTCTCAACAATTCCACAATGAGTAACTGTGGATTATCTCATGTATAATTTACATTGGATCAAAAAAAATGGGTTCCCCTCTGTATATCAATTTAATTCAAACCTTATTAACTTCAAAATACAAAGATGAATACTACAAGATAAACTCTAACTGCAATAAGTATTTTCTAAGTAGAAGACCAAACACCAAAGGGAATCCCTCTTTCCAATGTCTTTTGACGTGACAAGATTTTGCCAGAGTGGAACTTAAATAAGCATTCTCATGGCCAAGTAAGAAACTACAGTTGTTATGGGTATTACCCTACAATTACCATATGTATTACATATTAAATTAAACTCAGCATTAAATATGCTTGCATAATTATGCTGTTAATGATGATAGCAGTCATGATACTTGTGGAAAAGGCCTGTCTGTAGCCCAAGAAAAGTCAGGGAGAAAAACCTTAACAAGCAGAAAGCAGACACAGAGTTGGGCATTTTTTGACTAGGAAAGATAATTTTAAGCATAGAAATATAAGAAGAAAAGTACTCCCTTATTTCTCCTATGTGGAAATAATATGATACATTTATTAGATATACTAGACAAGAACAGAACTAAGTACTCTGCTGCAGCATTACAAAAAAATCATCCCTTCACCACAGTGTAAGATTTAAGGACAACCTGCCCAAGGATGCATGTTATATAAAACACAGCAAGATTGCTGCTGCCCTGCCAAGTACTTCCAGTCTCTACCCAGGTCCTACTGAAATACTGGTGGTCCCAATTAGTTTTATTGAAACAAATCTTTAGAGAAAAAGATAAAGCATTTAAGAAGACAAGTAAAAATGCTTTAGGAACCACATATCCAACACAAACTTTATCCTCAAATGAGTTATGTTTGCCTCGCACTAATAAACTTTTATTTCACTCAAATTAGAGCAAAAATCTTCTATACATTCAGTATCTTCCCTGCCCAATAATTCAAAGAAAAAAAAAATCCAAAATGAGTAGTAAAGAAAAACATAAGAATTAACAGACCCTTTAAATTTGTTTTAAATATTTTTAAAGTTAAAAAGTGTTTAAAGTTTGTAATTCCTAGTAGGAAAACATTATCTGAATGAATACCCTAATGGCAAACCACTGTAAAATGCTTCAGCTGCATTTGGGGGAGAGGAGTAGGGATTATCTTCAAAGCACCCCAGCTCTCTTGATGAGAGGGTCAGAGGTACATTGGTTTGTATTATTGCGACATCCATAAGGTGATTTAGGTTGCTTTTCCTTCAGCAAAGGCTTTATTTATCAGAAGGGCATTATGCTTGACCTCCAAATTTGGCTGACAATTTGCTGATAAGATTCATAACCTTTGGGTTGCTCTGGTATTTTGACATATTTGCTGGGTTCTGAGCCACATCCTGGAAGGCCACCATAACTTCTGGATCCTGAAATGAAAGGGTTTGTTAGTATTTAAAAGGTGTCCTACTTACAAGGTAAGTTTATTATCCTGAAGTCCATCTATTATTTAAACCTAAAAAGGGTTTGTTAGTATTTTTAAAAGTGTCCTACGGGGTCAGTAAGCTTATTATCCTAAATTCCATCTATTATTTAGACCTGTAATTTGGTCATGGGTTAAATGGGGTTTAGAAAAGTCCCTGAAGTAACAAAATCAAGCTGAATTATGTCATTTGAACTACATGATGAAAAAAAGCACATAGAATTTTGATACTAAGAAAAGAACTGGATTTAATTGCCAACTATTACTAAGTATTTCCCAGTTTTCAAAATTTAAGTTATTCACTCTGCATAAAGAAAACAAATGTCACATCTGCATAATTAGCTATTTGCTAACTGTGATAAATAAATAAATAGCTACAAGAATAACCTTTGTCTCCACACAGAATTATCAAAGAACTGCCTTAATGATACAAAGTCCAAAGTTTTTCTTCCAAGTCTTACCTGCATGGCTGCAAGAACCTCTGGATCACTAAGAATTTCATTGAGTCCAGGCATTCCGGCCATTCCAGGCATGCCCCCTCCCATTCCGGGCATTCCTCCAGGAAAACCACCAGGCATTCCCCCAGGAAAGCCACCTGTAATAAAAAATAAAAATAAAATAAAATAAATAAAAAATGAAAGAACTGGGTAGACACTAATCATACTCCTAAATATTCTGACACAGTATTTCATCCACAAAAAGTGCGGGTTCAAAGAATAAGAGTTCCACTAAGCACAAAGTAGTCTGAAAATTCTAATCAGATTGCAACAAGAAACAAGTTATAGTTTCTAATTATCTCTTAAAAAACAAGGCTATAAATCAGGATTTGCTACCTCCTAGATTAACTTTTTTCTAGTAATAATACTGTTTTTGTTCGTTTTGCAACAGTCTTGCTCTGTCACCCAGGCTAGAGTGCAGTGGTGCCATCTCGGCTAAGAACAACCTCTGATTCCCAGGTTTAAGCAATTCTTCTGCCTCAGCCTCTCAAGTAGCAGGGACTACAGGCATGTAGCACCACACCTAATTTTTGTATTTTTGGTAGAAACAGGGTTTCACCATGTTGGCCAGGCTGGTCTCGAACCCCTGACCTCTGGTGATCTGCCCGCCTCAACCTCCCAAAGTGCTGGGATTACAGGTGTGAGCCACTGCACCTGACAACTTTTTTCTAGTAATAATGCTGTTAAAAAAGACTAATCTCACCTTAAAGAGTCATCTAACATTCCCTAAGATTACAAAGTTAGCTGTTTTGATTATCTTTCAACTCTCCATTCTTGAATACTTGTCTGTTTCAATTTAAAATTAATTCATAGGAATTTAGGTTTTTGTTTCAAATATACTCATCTAGTATAGTTGAGTACCACTACTTAAACTGCTTGTTTATATGTTGCTTTTTCATTTCCATCTCAAATAAAATAAACCAGAAACCTGCATTTTTAACAAAAGTTCCTGGTGCTTCTTTACAGAGAATAATGCTCTAGCAAAAAGGTTTGATTCTCCCACTGTAATTTGTTAGATTATAAACCCAAATAATCTATTCTGTTCTTCAGTATCATAAACCTATATGTCCACTGGAGATATTCTAAAATCACTATTAATAATATAGGGAAAGAGGCCAGGCGCCATGGCTCATGCCTGTAATCCCAGCACTTTGGGAGGCCGAGACAGGCAGATCACAAGGTCAAGAGATTGAGACCATTTTGGTCAACATCGTGAAATCCCATCTCTACTAAAAATACAAAAATTAGCTGGGCGTGGTGGCATGTGCCTGTAGTCCCAGCTACTTGGGAGGCTGAGGCAGGAGAATTCCTTGAACCCCGGAGGCAGAGGTTGCAGTGAGCAGAGATCATGCCATTGCACTCCAGCCTGGGCAACAAGAGTGAAACTCTGTTTCAAAATAATAATAGTAATAACAAAAGGAAAGAGATAACATTAATATATTCTACAAAGAGTCACGATAAGTAAAGCCGTAATAAAGGAAACACATAATAAAGTCATTTCTACCTGCTTTAACAGTAATTAAAACACAACCATTCATAACTAACAATCACAGAGGAAGAAATCTAAGTGGACCATAAAACAACTTCTAGCTTCTTTTGCTGTTCCTACTAAAGGCTTTGAAAAATTAGTGCCTACCCGTAACAAAATTACTGACCCGAGGCTTGTCAAATCTAAATAAAATGTACGTAACGGAATATTATCTCTAGCACTAGTCCAACATTAGCAGTCATTTTCTAAAACAAAGATTATCTAACAATAAGATTATTTATATTTTAAACAGGAAGTAAACTATGAGCTAAGTTTAATTTCTTACTTTTTCTTGAAACAGGAGATCATCCTCAATATTTGTTCTAGGTATGTTTTCAGTTGCTGTGCACATACTCTTTCAGAATAAAGAACGGATTTTCTAGCCTCATATCATGTAACTAAGTTCTAACCAGTGACATATAAGCAAACGTGGCCTCTAAAAACTTTCCTTAAAAGAAAGCTAGTTACCATTAAACAACAGGAGATAGCTGTTTAAAAAACAAAAACTTAAGTCTCATCCTGATCTTGATATAAATTCCACATTGCCGTAATCAGAAAGTACTCAATAAATCTGCGTGCCTCTTCCGTCTCTTCTATCTGCATGTTAGTCCTGTCCTCACTAGCAGTATCTGATCATATTTGAAAGAGTAGTCCGCTACTTTTATACTGGACTCAAAACATTTTTATGCTTAGTAATTCCATCATTTCTTTAACCTATAGTATCTTCATGAGTATCACTGTATAAGAGAACAAAATTAGCATATCACTTTATAATAAACATTATTTAAGTATTACATTAAAATATTACTGTATAACAGAACAAAACAGTTTTAACTTTTTAAAAAACATACCTGGAAAAGAGCCATACTGAGCTCCTGACTGTCGTCTGGCTTCTTCCTCCTTTAATACAAAAGGAAATGTATTATATAATAGAAGAAATAAGTGCTGTCCATGCAAAACCATGAAAAAACTGTAAAATAACCTAGTAGATGGCAATACTGAACTAAAGTATATACTCTATATCGCCTTCAAAAATTTTTTCCAAATGGATTCTCAGTGAGCATTATTCTTGGTAATAATTTCAAGTAAACGGTTTTACTTCTATTCTGGAAACGAACAAACCTGGAAAATAATTTACAGTGCTAATATGAAAACTATAAATTCATCCTCTTTTTTTTTTTTTTTTGAGACAGTTTCACTTTTGTTGCCCAGGCTGGAGTGCAACAGTGTGATCTCAGCCCACCACAACCTCTGCCTCCCGGGTTCAAGTGATTCTCCTGCCTCAGCCACCTGAGTAGCTGAGATTACAGGCATGCACCACCATGCCTGGCTAATTTTGTATTCTTAGTAGAGATGGGGTTTCTCATGGTGGTCAGGCTGGTATTGAACTCCCGACCTCAGGTGATCTGCCCACCTCAGCCTCCCAAAGTGCTGGGATTACAAGCATAAGCCACCAGGCCCAGCCTTTCATCCTTGTTTTAAAATGCCTACATGGAAGGACAAGGCTAGATTACCGAGACAGTCATGACTTCTGTTTCCTATGTACATCTTTTCCATACTCTCCCTACACAATAAAAATGTAGATTTATTCATGTTTTGCTGCTTTTTAAAAGACAAAATGAAAGAAAAATAAATTGCCCTCATATGATAGTTATAAAATTATCAAGGATATATAAATGTAAAATTTAAAGATTATGAACTATAACCTTAAAAGTCAAGTATGATGCTTAATATTACATGACAAAAAATTAGAATGCAACATGTTATATAATACAGCCTTATGTTCTTTCATTCAACAATGTCAGAAGTAAGTAGGTAAATTATTGTTATTTTTTAAAGAGGTAGCATCACACTATGTTGCCCAGGCCAGTATTAAACTCCTGGGCTCAAGTGAACCCCCCACTTCAGTCTCCCAAACAGCTGGGACTACAGGCACTTGACACCTTGCCCTGCCAGAATCAATTTTAAATAGCAACACATCCACTGTCGGAAGAGAGGAAGAATCATAATTTAATTAATCTGGCCAAGGATCCTCAAAAGATCAAACAATAATGCCACCACATTTTAATTACTTGACCTGGAAAAACTTGATTTTACAAAAACACAAACAAGAATACAAAGTAGTGAAATAAAAGCTCACTGAAAAATTTAAGACTAAAAATGTTCCCAAAATTAGACACAGTGAAAGTGGACTCCTTATAAGTAATATCATTACTACTTATAGAACTGTAGCCAGCATTAAATAAAAGAGCCAGAAATTAGAATTTTAGTGTCCTAAAAACTCTGTATTTTTCTTTCATGGCTTAGCTATAGGAAATTTACCCTCTGGGCTCTCTCATGCTCTTCTCGAGCCTTCTTAACTCTTTCTATTCTTTCTTTGATCTCTCGCTCTTCACGTTTTCGCTCATACTTTCTCCGATGTTCTGCAATTTTCTGTGCCTAGAAAAAAGAGCGATAACTTAGCCTGCTCCAAAAGCTGAATAGGGTTAACACAAGTATTCTCTGTGGAGAAACGTTTAATTCAACATACAGTTCTGAAAAATGACAGATTTGCCTTGTAGAAAAAGATGTAACACAAGTTCAGGATTTAACAAAACCAACCTCAACTGCATGAGGCACTGTAAAACAGAGGAAAGGGCCTGGGATTTGAAGTTACAGAGAAATGTTATAATCTCAGATTAACAAACAGGTTTCAAACTGCACGACAATTCTTGCCTACTAGTTACTACCAGATACACAGTGTTTAGGTTTCAGAAGGACAGCTGAGTTCAATAGGAAGAGTATTATTAAGGATGTCTGCCGTGGAAGGCAGAGACTGGGAACACATACTCCAAGTATATGCAACAGTATATTTAAGTTTCCATACCCATAAAATAGGAGAGGAAAAAATATTTAGTCTTATCGAATTGCTATAGTCTATATTATAGAGGGAAAACATGTAAATAATGTGTATCAGACACTAGTAAATAGTAGTATCAAATAAATTCTCTGCATCTGTTATTTCCTCAGAGAATAAATCGAAGAGATTCACATTCAACTGTCACTTTAGCTTGTTTACAACTTTGCTGACAAGTTAGCACTGTTATAAGAAAACAGAAAACCAAATGAACTCTCTGGCAGTAAATAAGTTAAATTCCATACAATTTTGACTGCCTTAAAATCTCTGAGAGTAAATTCCTGACAGTTGAATTTCCCACAAAATGAAGTGATTTACCATGTAAATGCATTAAAATTATTTTAACCAACAATTTTACAGAAAAATCATCCTTAAAAGCTGGAATGTTCTACCTTTGGGATTCAGTATTATTTTTAAAAGGCTGAAACAACTTTTTGTTGTTGTTGTTAAAGACAGTCTCGCTCTGTCACCCAGGCTGGAGTGCAGTGGCACAATCCCGGCTCACTGCAACCTCCGCCTCCCAGGTTCAAGTGATTATCTCCTGCCTCAGCCTCCCAAGTAGCTGGGACTACAGGCGTGTGCCACCATGCCTGGCTAATTTTTTATATTTTTAGTAGAGACAGGGTTTCACTATGTTGGCCAGGCTGGTCTTGAACTCCTTGACCTCAGATGATCCACTCACCTCAGCCTCCCAAAGTGCTGGGATTACAGGCATGAGCCACCACGCCTGGCCAGAAAGAATGAAATTTCTTAACTTCTACAAGGCCTTCTTGCTTTGTAAAGTGGCTATGATATATAAGGACACACCACACTCAATCTTGGATAATGCTAATTATAGATTTTCTATTTGTTTCCTTGTTGTAAACCTGATACCTTCTTTTCTATTTCCAATTTTCTGGTTATAATTCCACCACAGGCTTCCTAACAAAGTAACAGACCTTGCTCTAATAAAGCATGATAAATGAAAGCATGAAAACCTAGTAAGATCTCTAGAGTTGAGCACAAACTTCAGCAATTACAGATTTTTTTTTTTTTTTTGAGACGGAGTTTCACTCATGTTACCCAGGCTGGAGTGCAATGGCGCGATCTCGGCTCACCGCAACCTCCGCCTCCTGGGTTCAGGCAATTCTCCTGCCTCAGCCTCCTGAGTAGCTGGGATTACAGGCACACGCCACCATGCCCAGCTAATTTTTTGTATTTTTAGTAGAGACGGGGTTTCACCATGTTGACCAGGATGGTCTCAATCTCTTGACCTCGTGATCCACCCGCCTCAGCCTCCCAAAGTGCTGGGATTACAGGCTTGAGACACAGCGCCCGGCCAGCAATTACAGATTTTTATCTTCCAAAGGTTTGTTTCTTTGCTTGTTTTTCAGATGAATTATGGCTGCCAGGGGTAAGCACTGGAGCAATGGAGTATTAAACTAATGACTTTCCCTTTCTCTACTTTAACATACCCTAGGTTGCACTTCTTTCAGCATTGCACTCGCATCTTCATCATAATCCAGTTTACAGGCAAGGGCAAGATCATGGGCTGCTTCTTCCCAGTGGCCCAGAAGTCTGAAACAGATTTACACTCATTTTAGGAGCGTTTTATACATACTAACCTATGTGGCATGATTATCTTTCTTCCTTACAAAAAAGGATTGTTTTAGAACAGGTTTAAGTTAAATATTAACTATAAACTTTTATAAACTAATTCAATTACTATATACCACTACTAGTTAACTCTGTAAAAACCCCAAAACATTCAAATTTCCTCTATGGTTAACTGTCAAGCTGCTCTTCTACTAAAAGCTAAAATACAAATGAAACCTTTCTTAAATCCAAATGTCACAAAATTTCTAAAAAGTAGGTAGAGCCAAAACTTTCAACTCACCCAAACCAGGATTAACACAATGTGTTAGCTAAGTTTAGCTACCTTCTATGTAACACAGAGAAGAAAATAATACATGTGTACAGGCTTTTAAAAAAACACGTAACAGGTAAACCAGAAACTAAAGGTTGGTGGGGGCAGGTGAGAATGGGGTAGAGGACACAGCAACGGAAATGAGAATTCTCTGGGTATACCTTTTAACTCAGGTTTGACTCTTCACACCTTTAAATGCTCACATACTCGAAAACTAAGTATAAATCAGAAAAATGTAAATAAAGCAAACCCTAAACCTGAATACAAACAGAAATAAGAAGCTGCGGCCAGGCGCAGTGGATCATCTGAGGTCAGGAGTTCAAGACCAGCCTGGCAAATGTGGCAAAACCCTGTGTCTACTAAAAATACAAAATTAGCCAGGCATGGTGGCATGTGCCTATAATCCCAGCTACTTGGGAGGCTAGGTAGAAGAACTACTTGAACCCAGAGGGCAGAGGTTGCAGTGAGCCAAGATTGCGCCATTTCACTCCAGCCTGGGTAAAAGAGCAAAATTCCTCCTCTAAAAAAAAGGGGGGCGGGCTGTGTATTGCACTAACATAAGTTACACAGAAGAAATAAATTCAAGTAAGTTTTAATACAGTTATTTTGACTATATATTTCAAGTGCGATATATATGCTAAGAACATCCCTCACCAGGTGTGGTGGCTCAAGCCTGTATTCTCCAAGCTTTGGCAGGCCAAGGAGGGCAGATTACTTGAGGCCAGGAGTTTGAGAACAGCCTGGCCAACATGGTGAAAACCCTCTGTACGAAAAATACAAAAAAAATTAGCCAGGCATGGTGGGGCACAACTGTTAAGTAATCCCGGCTACTCAGGAGGTGGAGGCAGGAGAATCACTTGAACCCAGGAGGCAACGTTGCAGTGGGCCAAGATCGTACCACTGCACTCCAGCCTGGGTGATACAGTGACACTGTCTAAAAACAAAAAGCAAAACAAAACAGAAACGTTCCAAAAAACCTTCAAACTTTACTTAAGAGATACACAATTTTTAAGGTATTATAATTCTGAAACAATTTTATGTATATCACAGCACTGAAGTAAGTGTAAAACTAGAACAAAAATTTTTACCACATACGTGTCAAAAATACAAACTAAAAAGTAAAACAAAACATTTAATGTTAAATTTTAATAGAAAATATCAGAATTTTAAAATTTACTTTAAATTATTAAATATTAATTTAAATTTCTAGTGTCATAATTTCAAGTTTTTCCTTTAATTCATGATTTAAATTTTAATTAATTTTATTAAAATAATTTAATAAAGTATTAGTGTCATAATTACAAGGTTTTTCCTTTAATTCATGATTAAAATTTTTTTCTAGCTGCTCATTGAAACAACAGTACATACCAGAAACAATGAACATACACAGTGCTCAAATCTTAGTTTCCACTAAAATGAACCATGATTTACCACAGAAATGGCTTAAGTCTGACACAAGCAAAGCACAAAATGAGCTGACTCTGTCTTGTATTAGAAGGGCAAGAAATACTGGGACTAATGGGATTTCAAAAGGATCATCAGTAATGCATGAGCTTGTCCTGTGCCCACATAGCATTAATAGATTTTGTTTCAATTTATAATATTTATCTTTATTATGTGACACCATATAATCCTCTAGAGCTAGTCTAAGTCAGCTAACACAGTTGTCCCAAACATATCCATCTTTATCTCCATCAACATTTGAGATATAAGACCTTTCAACCCATGTAACATGTGAAATTCACTAACGCTTCATCCCCAAGATACAAATATTTATTCATAAGTTTTGCTGCCAGGAATAATTACTAATCGGGTTAAATTCACCTCTTTATGCCCCCTGGCCTTTTCCTAATTTTTCAGGTGGGCTAGCAGTGACTGAAGTAGTTTCAGGCTGGCATACTCCTTTTCCTATACTATACTGATGGTTCAATGCTAAATTAGAGAGTCTGAAAATAAGATAAAATTTGTTGACACTAATAAAAGATCATTATTTTCTTTTCCTGGAATTAATTTTTTTTTTTTTTTGAGACGGAGTTTCGCTCTTGTTACCCAGGCTGGAGTGCAATGGCGCGATCTTGGCTCACCGCAACCTCTGTCTCCTGGGTTCAAGCAATTCTCCTGCCTCAGCCTCCCGAGTAGCTGGGATTACAGGCGTGCGCTACCATGCCCAGCTAATTTTGTATTTTTAGTAGAGATGGGGTTTCACCATGTTGACCAGGATGGTCTCGATCTCTTGACCTTGTGATCCACCTGTCTCGGCCTCCCAAAGTGCTGGGATTACAGACGTGAGCCACCGCGCCTGGCCTCCTGGAATTAATTTTAAATAAAAATCCTTACCTTATATTTGGCCATATATAGTCAAAAACTGTTAACAGTAGCTTTGTTTGAATGAAAGGAGTGAAAATAATTTTTATTTTCTAATTTCTTCCTTCCTATATTCTCACTTCCTTTTTTAAAAATTTCTTTTTTCTTTTTCCTTTTAAGCAGCTGTCTACAAGCTATCTCAATTCTTGATATTATGTATATACTAATTTGAAAATTAAGCCATTAGGAACTTTTGTGTTTTTGTTTAAACAAAGTATCTTAACACATCAGATTTAAATGTAAAGAGTTCTGAAAATAATTAAATTCAATCATTTACCTGTGTGCTTTCCCTCGCCACTTGTAAGGCTGAGCTGAATCAGGATTTATTTCAATGGCTCTGTCACAGTCTCGGATGGCAGCATTTGGCTTCTGTAATTTGACGAAGACACTGAAAAATAAGTGTGATATTAAATAGTATTCATTTCAGTTCGTATCTGAGTCATGGCACCCCCCTCAAAAAAAAGTATTCATTTCAATAAAACTTTTGGCATCAACACAGAAGCAACTCTATTTAAACAAATGTGCAGAAATTATTCACCAGAAGATACTTTCTGTTGAGAGTTCTCACCTGGCCCTCTTGGCATACAAAATGGCCAAGCGAGGATTCAGCTTGATGGCATCTGTGAATAAGTCAATGGCTTTCTGCAATTCACCTAAAGTGAAACAAAAGTTATCAAAAAATATTCAGAGCATAAAAATATTAATAAAGTTTTGATCTCTTATCAAGTCTTTTACATTTTTCTTTTAATCAAGTTAAAAAAAAAAAAAAAAAGACAACAGTCTAAGTTATACAAAAACTGGCTTTTGAAAGCAAATCTTACCACACCTATACTGTAACTCACTTGAGGCAGGAAAATTTCTGGGTACGTAAGCCCCTAACAATAGAATAGCACACTCTTAGAATGACCCATATTGATTTTGTTTAAGGAAAAAAAGGATAAAATCAATTTAAAGGATAAGGTAAATTAATTCCACTGATTTTCTTTTATCCATTAAATTAAAAAGATAAAATAAAGCTTACAAGGGAAAAAGAACCCATGCTAACTTCACAGGGCTGATTTTAAAAGAAAACAATATACTCATTTGAATTCCAAGAAATGGTACAAAAATTTAAGACAACTAGAATTCATAGAAGACCATAATCTATACTTTAATTCACTGTGTCCTATTCTTATAGTTAGCTTTTTTTTTTTTTTTTTTTGAAACAGAATCTCACTCTGTGTGCCCAGGCTGGAATGCAGTGGCACGATCTCGGATCACTACAGCCTCCACCGCCCGGGTTCAAGCGCTTCTTCTGCCTCTGCTTCATGAGTAGCTGGGATTACAGGTGCCGACCACTATGCCCAACTGATTTTTGTATTTTCGTAGAAACAGGGTTTCACCATGTTGGCCAGGCTGGTCTGGAACTCCTGACCTCAGGTGATCTACCCGCCTCGCCTCCCAAAGTGCTGGGATTATAGGCATGAGCTACCATGCCCGGCCAGTTAGCTTCTTTATTAATTCCTTAGTCATTCAACAAAGAAAACATACTATAGAGTCAGAACAGTTCTTTGCACAAAGTCTAATTCTTGGGGAGGCAAGACAAATACAGAGTATTTTTTTTTAAAGAGACAGGGTCTAACACTCACAAAGGCTATAGTATAGTGGCATGATCATAGCTCATAGCTGAAGGGATCATCCCACCTTAGCTTCCTGGACAGCCGGGAATACAGGCCCACACCACTAAACCTGGCTAATTAAAAACTTCTTTTTTTTTTTTTTTTGAGACGGAGTTTCGCTCTTGTTACCCAGGCTGGAGTGCAACGGCACGATCTCGGCTCACCGCAACCTCCGCCTCCGGGGTTCAGGCAATTCTCCTGCCTCAGCCTCCTGAGTAGCTGGGATTACAGGCACACGCCACCATGCCCAGCTAATGTTTTGTATTTTTAGTAGAGACGGGGTTTCACCATGTTGACCAGGACGGTCTCGATCTCTTGACCTCGTGATCCACCCGCCTCGGCCTCCCAAAGTGCTGGGATTACAGGCTTGAGCCACCGCACCCGGCCTAAAAATTTCTTATAGACTGGACCTCAGCGTGTCACCTAGGCTGCTCTCAAACTCCTGGGCTCCAGTGATGCTCCCACCTCAGCCTTCTGAGTAGCTGGGATTACCACTGTGCCAGGTCAAACACAGAAATTTTAAGATAAATGTCACAATTCACTGTGAAAGCTACTTAGCCAGTTAGTTAACGAGTAAAGGACTTGAAAAGAGCTCACAAAAACAACACAGAAAAAATGCTCAGTATTATTATTTACTACTACAGATACCTATTACAGGTAATTACACTTGGATGTCTAATAAGCAACTCAGACCTACCATGTTCAAGATTTAACTTTTTTTTTTTTTTTTTGAGATAAAGTCTTGCTCTATCACCAGGCTGGAGTGCAATGGTGCGATCTAGGTTCACTGCAATCTCTGCCTCCTGGGTTCAAGTGATTCTCCTGCCTCAGCCTCCTGCGTAGCTGTGACTATAGGTATGCGCCACCATGCCCAGCTAATATTTGTATTTTTTTGTAGAGATGGAGTTTCACCATGTTGGCCAGGATGATCTCGATTTCTTGACCTCTTGATCCACCTGCCTTGGCCTCCCAAAGTGCTAGGATTACAGGTGTGAACCACCACGCTCAGCAAATTTTTTTTTTTTTTTTTTTTTTAAGACAGGGTGTTGCTCTGTCACCCAGGTTGGAGTGCAGTGGCAGAATCACAGCTTACTGTAGCCTCAGCTTCTTGGGCTTAAAGGGTCCTCCCAGCCTCAAGGGAACCTCCCATTTCAGCCTCTCAAGTACCTGGGACTACAGGAATGTACCATCACACCCAGTTAATTTTTTGCTTTTTTTTTTTTTTAAGAGATGGAATCTCACTGTGTTGGCCAGGCTGATCTTGGACTTCAGTCCCTCAATGTGCTGGGATAATAGGTGTGAACCACCACACCTAGACAAAACTGAAAAAACTAAATTCCTATTTCCAAACATATTCCCAATCTGTATCTTCCCAACTAAATAAATGGCTCCCCCATACATTTAATTCAGGAGTTGGTAAACATTTTCTGGAAAGGGCCAAATGAGAATTATTTTAATCTCTGCAGACAATACAATCTGCCACAACTACTTAATGATGCTGTTATAATGGGAAAGCAGCCATAGTTTAAGGGCCAGACCTGAGATTCAAACCACAGCACTCTGGCTCCAGACTCTACACTTTAACTACATTCTCCAAACAGAAGTACAAGTACCTTCACCAACTCTTAGTGGGGCTTGGATTCACAATCCCTGATTTAGAAATCTAACCTTTTATCCTTTAGGATATACTATAAAATTGCACAAATTCTAAAATGAGAACTAGGTTAAATTTACAGTCACATGAACAGAGTTTAGAAAAAAAAATAAGAAAACAAAAACATGATTTATTAATAGCCTCCTCATTTTCATTTTGTTACATATTGCTGAGACGGTAAATTTAAAAATGGACGGTATACAGTGCCTCCCACCTGCAATACTAGCACTCTGGGAGGCTGAGCTGGGAGGCCTGCTTGAGGCCAATTCAAGACCAGCCTAGGCAACAGGATGACACCCTATTTCTACCAATAAATAAATAAATAAATAAATAAATAAATAAGCCAGGCATGCACTTGTATTCCCAGCTACTCAGGAGGATTGCTTGAGCCAGGAAACTGAAACTGCAGTGAGCCATGACCATGCCACTGCACTCCAGCCTGAAGGCAGAGTGAGACCCTGTCTCTTAAAACTTAGGTGGTAGGAAAATTAGCAAAAGTTTCACGTGAAAAAGAAAAGGAATGGTATAGAAGAGCATTCCTTTGTGGCTGGGAACAAATTGATGGGTATGAATTAAAAGCTGAAATAGGCCAGGCGTGGTGGCTCACACCTGTAATCCCAGCACTTTGGGAGGCTGAGGTGGGCAGATGACCTGAGGTCAGGAGTTTGAGACCACCCTGACCAACATGGTCAAACTCCATCTCTCCAAAAAATACAAAAATTAACCAGGCGTGGTGGCACATGCCTGTAATTCCAGCTACTGGGGGGTTGAGGCAGGAGAACAGCTTGAACCCAGGAGGTGGAAGTTTCAGGGAGCCGTGATCATGCCTTTGCACTCCAACCTGGCAACAAGCACAAAACTTTATCTATCTATCTATCTATCTAATTTATCTATCTAATCTATCTAAATAAATAAGTAAGTTGAACTACATGAAGAAAAGCTTTCCAGAAAAGCAGTAAAGCATAAGTAAAAAAACATTCTCGGACAGTAAAATCTGACTGGAGAAAACAAAGCTGGAGAAATAAAATACGGTGTTTAACTCTGGCAGGTCTATAATCCTCTGATGAAGATCTTAAATACGTATACAAAAGTTCATCACAGGTTACAAGCAACAGAATAGTATAATAAAAAACAGCTCTAAGAAAAAATAACCTAGGGACAGTAAAGAGAAAGTAATAAAGGAAATAAATTTTTCAGCAAAGTAAACTATTAAGACAACTGCAGTATAAAATAGTATAAACATGTACTAAGGAGCTAAATTAATCAGGTGATAGAATCATAAAATGTTTAAAATATGTATCAACTTGGAACATCAATACTGACCTCATTCTAAAAATAACTCCAAGTCACCTTCTAATCTAATAATGAAGTCCAAATGCACATGAGCACTATACAATAGCATCTAGTCAACTATGGCATTGTGACACATTATCACACAGTTATAAAGATGTTTGCATGAAATATTACTCATGCAGTCATAGTACCCAAGTTTATACATGATTCTTATAAATTATAACTGAGTAAACATTATATTTAATACTACCATGGGCCAGGTACAGTGGCTCATGCCTATAATCCCAGCACTTTGGGAGGCCGAGGTGGGCGGCTCACTTGAGGATTCGAGAAATAAGGAATTCGAGACCAGCCTAGTCAACATGGCAAAACCCCATCTCTACTAAAAATACAAAAATTAGCTGGGCACAGTACCACACACCAGTAATTCCACCTATCGGGGAGGCTGGGGCAGAAGAATTGCTTGAACCCTGTGGGCGCAAGTTGCAGTGAGCTGAGATCGCACCACTGCACTCCAGCCTGAGTGACAGAGCAAGACTCTGTCTCAAAAATAAAAAAGAAAATTTAAATTAAAAAAACAAACAAACAAACAAAAAAACTACCATTAAAAAAAAGAATCTTTTGTACCCTTGAAGAGTTAAAAAAAAAAAAAAAAATATATATATATATATATATACACACACACACACACACAAAAAAAAAAATATACTATCAACACTTTCTCACTCTGATGGGATTTTCTCAAGAGGATCTAACATGCAGGGACTAGAAATAAGATTGGTATGCCTAGGGACATCATCTGTCAAGGGTATTACTATGTAAAAAGTTAAGGGTCACTGCTCTAATACTTTTTTTTTTTTTTTTTTTTTTTCCGTTTTAAGGTTTTACCCTTTTTAAAGCCTCTTCTCAGTAGAAAAACACCATGATACAGTCAGGAAATCAGAGGCACTGAATCAAATCAGGATCTGTCCTTGCAGAGGTAAGGTAATTAATACTGAGTGATTTCAGTCTCTTTATCAATGAGGAAGGGGTGGCTGGATAATAGGACACTAACTTCCCCAGTACAGGATAGGTACATGTAAGTTCTCTTCCACTTTATCACTATTTAAGTTATTGCAATAAAGAAGACAATATTCTGACTACCATAGAAATGTAGCAAAAAGATTACTCACCATCATTTAGGGCTTCAATAGCAGCCACTTTCTTATCATTTGCCTGATCTATCATCTCCTCTGTTATCTAGGAAGAAAATGAAAATCATCTTAGAGTTGGGGGGGGGGAAGCATCTGGACTTTCTAGGCATGAGGCGCAGCAGTCACGATTCCCATTTTCATTCATTCTTCTTTAGTCTTCAGAGAACAAAGAGACAATTATGATACCTGATTAGTGAGAAACTACACACAATGGGTTTAACCTTTTATACTAAACGAATTTCACTCCTACACTCTGCCCTAGACAAGACCTTTGCTTAACCTTCCATCCCAACCAAAGAATACCACCTCCTTCCCAGCTATCCATAAATATTAAACCCAATCTCCTCACAAAGAGATAACTAGGCTCCTTTTAAGTTTGAATCCTTAGGCGAGAAAGGTCTCATTCCTTTGTTCCCACAAACAACTATTGAGCCCCCATACTATATAGACAGACCAAACACTGTAGAAGATGCTGACGGTACAAAAATGAATTAAGAACAAAAACATATCATCTGGGCAACTGAGGGAGATCCCATCTCTCCAACAAAAAAAAAAAAAAAAAAGAAAAAAAGGAAAAACCAAATTGGGCATGGTGGCACATGCATCTGGTCCCAGCTACTCAGGAGGCTGAGTTAGGAGGATTGTTTGAGCTCAGGAGGTCAAGGCTGCAGTGAGTCATGATTGCGCCATGCACTCCAGCCTGGGTGACACAGAGTGAGACCTTGTTTCACCCCACCTCTGCAAAAAACAAACAAAAGCTTACAGCAAATATCCTCCTAAAATGGAAAGCTCATCAGTTCTTTAATCACAGGAAAAAGATATATACACTCTATCACCACCAGTGTCTAAACTGAAGGTGCTGGCTAACTCATTAAGAAAGCAATTTGAGGCCAGGTGCAACGGCTCATGCCTATAATTCCAACACTTTGGGAGGCTGAGGCGGGTGGACTGCTCGAGTCCAGGAGTTCAAGACCAACCTGGGCAACACGGTGAAACCTCGTCTCTACAAAAAATAAACATAAAAAGTAAATATTAAATATAAAAATGACTTTTTCTTTATTTAAAGACAGGATTGCCCTCTGCCACCCAAGTTCCAGTGCAGTGGTGCAATCATGGCTCACTATAACCTCCATCTCCAGGGCTCTGCCTCCCCTCCCATGTGGTTTGGACAACAGGCTCACACCCAGCTAAATGTTTTGCATTTTTTTTTTTATAGAGACAGGTTTTCATCATGTTGCTCAGGCTGGTCTGGAACTCCTGGACTGAAGCAATTTGCCTGCCTAAACCTCCCAAAGTGCTGGGATTAAGAAGCGTGAGCCACCACTACTGGCTGCAATTTCATTTTGAAGATAATACAGGACAGAGGACATAAAATCTATATCCAGAGGAAAAAGATGTGTGTGGTCTAACCAGAGACCTTCCAAAATAAATCTGGAACTCCAAATGCCAATACCGGCAAGCATAATGGTATAAGCCTATACTACAGAAATGGACAGTTGAGTAGTGAGATTAAAAGAACTTCCCCTGAAAATTCACAACCACAAGTCAGCCTTTCATTTGGAATTCTTTTTTGTTGCTGTTGTTGAGACGGAGGCTTGCTCTGTCGCCAGGTTAGAGTGCAGTAGCGCAATCTTGGCTCACTGCACCTCTGCCTCCTGGGTTCAAACATTTCTCCTGCCTTAGCCTCCTGAATAGCTGGGACTACAGGTGTCCGCCACCGCACCCAGCTAATTTTTGCATTTTTAGTAGAGAAGGGGTTTCACCATGTTGGCCAGGACGGTCTCGATCTCCTAACCTTGTGATATGCCCACCTCGGCCTCCCAAAGTGCTGGGATTACAGGCATGAGCCACAGCACCTGGCCTCATTTGGAATTCTTTACTACCAAAGTAATTAGAACAAACAAAAAAACATCATGCTGAGAATTTTAAGGGGACTTTGAGTTGGTAGCATCGACTCAGACCTGACGGAAGCAATCACCTTCTTACCTAGGCCTCAAAAATTTTCTACCGGTGAAGATCCAAACAACCCATTTTCAAAATATCACACAAAACACACATACCATAAGTAAACAAGGTACCTTAATGAGCAAGAGCCATGAAAAATAAGACCAGCAAAGAGTTCAACAAGGAATTTAATGTGTTTATTAAAAGTAAATTCTGAAAATGAGTAAAGAGCAAAAGACTTATAAATATCCAAGTAGACTTCAAAAAGATGTGAAGTAGCAAAATGAAAAACAGAAGCATTCCAATTCAAACATCAATGGAACAGAGAAAGCATACAGTGCTTTTTAGCAGAGTAATAGAGAGATGAAAATTAATAAAGAAAAAGTCTAACACGTTATCTGTCCAGGGATGCAGAATTAGGGCATAAACAGAGAGGAGGCAATATTTGAATGAAATAACAGCTGAAAATTTTCTAGAGCTAAAGAAAGTTAACCCTAGAATTTGATGCTCAATGAATCCTAAGCAGGATAAATATAAAATTATAAACCTGAACACATCATCAAATAAACAATACCATCAATAAATAGAACACTTAACCTTTAATGTTTCCTTTCGCAAATGGTGACAGAAAGTACTTATATCTGTTCTTAACAAAAATGCACAAGACAGGTCAAGTGCAGTAGCTCATAATTATAATCCCAGCACTTTGGAAGGCCAGGAGTTTGAGTCTTTGTCTCTACTAAATATTTTTAAAAAATAAACTAGCTGGGCATGGGGGTGGCATGACTATAGTCTCAGTTGCTAGCCGGGCAGAGGCAGGAGGATCATTGAGCCCAGGGGGTCAAGGGTGCAAAGAGCTATGATTGTAACACTACACTCCAGCCTGGATGACAAAGTGAGACCCTGTCTCAAAAAAAAGCACAGGACTTACGGGGAACATGTTAGTAAGTTATTAAAACATTTTAAAAATACTTAAAAATTAGGCATATCTCGTATTTATGGACAGTTAATCTCAATGGTGAGGAGATGTGTCTTTTCCCTGACTTGATTTAGATTTAACACAATTCTAACAAAAGGGAAAAAGCTAATGGGAGGGGGGAGGCTTGATCATCTATTCCCAAAATTTACTTGAAAAAACCAAAAGCCAAGAATAGCCAAAAGACTCTTACTAAAGTTTTAGAAGTCCTTGTTCGACAAAATGACAAAACTTAGTTATCAAATATGTGGCATTAGTGAACAGAAAAAAATTAGACAAGCAGAACAAAAGAGTCCTCAAACAGACCCACAATATATGGAAACAGTGTATTTTAGTATTGGTGGAACAGGTAGATTAAAGGTGAAAGTTATGTGTATAAAATTTTCAGAGGAAAAAACACAATGCACTACAGCAATTATAACCTTAAAGTAATAAAGTAGAAAATATAAAATACTCCTCAATCTACCTGCATTAAAAGATACTATTTTTCAAACAACATAAAAATGAGGGAAGATGACTCACAAAGCAGTAGAAAATATATGTAGCACTAGCAACATATTACTAGCATCCGGGATACTGAAATGAAATACAAAGCGGCAGGGCACAGTGGGCCATGCCTGTAATGTCAGCATCTTGGGAAGCCAAGGTGGGTGGATCACCTGAGGTCAGGAGTTTGAGACCAGCCTGGCCAATATGGTGAAACCCGATCTCTACTAAAAATAAAAAAATTAGCTGGTCATGTTGGCTCACACCTATAGCCCCAGCTGCTTGGGAGACTGAGGCAGGAGAACGGCTTAAACCTGGGAGACGGAGGCTGCAGTGAGCCGAGATTGCGCCACTGAACTCCAGGCTGAGCAACAGAGCAAGACTCAGTCTCAAAAAATAAATAGATAGAAATACAAAGCAATAAGATAAAGATCCAGCAAAAAGTGGAAAAAGGGTTTGAACAGGACTTCATAAATGATAGTGAATAGTCAATAAACATTTAAATATGCTCAGCCTCATTAGGAATCAGGAAACTGCAATTTATTTATTTTTTTTGGAGATGCTCTGTCACCCAGGCTGGAGTACAATGTCGTGATTACAGCTCAATGTAACCTCTGCCTACCAGGTTCAGTCGATTGTCCTGCCTCAGCCTCCCAAGCAGCTGGGATTACAGGTGCCCACCACCACGCTCAGCTAATTTTTGTATTATTTGTAGAGACAGGGTTTCTCCATGTTGGCCAGGCTGGTCTCAAACTCCTGACGTCAGGTAATCCACCGGCTCCACCTCCCAAAGTGCTGGGATTATAGGTGTGAGCCACTGTGCCCAGCCAGGAAAATGCAAATTAAAAGCCACAAAAAGATATCATTTCTCACAAGACTGGCAAAGATGAAATCTGACAATATCAAGTTTTAAGGATACAAACCAATCTTTTAAAACTGCTAT
This sequence comes from Sapajus apella, assembly GCF_009761245.1. Taxonomy (NCBI): domain Eukaryota; kingdom Metazoa; phylum Chordata; class Mammalia; order Primates; family Cebidae; genus Sapajus; species Sapajus apella. The sequence goes on from NW_022437106.1 coordinate 1,674,638, forward strand.
TACTATCTTAGAGTGTTTCTCAACCTCTTTTTTATCAGACACCAAGGAGCCTTTTCAGACATATTTTCCTCATATCCACACCCCCAATTTTAATACCACAGATATACTACATATTATATTAACATTCTGAGTCTTTGGAGGACCACTAGCCACTGTAATATGTAGAATCTTTTTCAAGCTATCCTCCCAAGAGCCAATTTTCACGCCCTTGAGGCCCGTTAGGACAAAACCATTTTGGAATACAATTTGGCATTAGATATTCCATTAAGAGGCAACCGCACTAGCAGATATGTATTTTATGTGAATTCTAGTAAGTATGTATTTTAAGTGAATTCTATGTTACAGTGTAAGCAGTCAAACCAGATGCAAATTTAAACACATAAAACATAAAATAACAGTATTTCTTTTATTTATTTATTTTTTCCCACAAGTATTTTAAGTAGTAAAATACAATGCTTGCCTAAATGCCTCAAGCCAAAGACAGATTTACTATGCACTTTTCCTGAAAGAAATGTACTGGAAGAAATGATTTTCATGTCATAAAATCATTGCAACAGCAGAACACTTCACATTTCTTAGAATCAGAAGGAAATCAAGTCACCTAACTTACCTCTGCATTTTCATCTCCCATTTCTTGAGGGGTGTCAGTGTCTGGTTCAATCACACCTTCATTATCAATTTCTGCCAAAGTTGAGAAAATGACAATAAGACCTGCACTGTACAATATAGTAGCCACTTCCCACAAGAGTAAAAACTGATGCACTTACTATGTCTAGTACAATTAATAAATTTAATATTTTATTTAAATTTCAATGTTGATGCATTTTAAAACATGTTCCCATTAAACATTTCATTGCTTTGGTAAGACTACACTGTATGTTAACTGTCATATCATGTAAGTTATTTATCAGCTTGTACTGGGATTGTTGCCATGTGCAGTTTCTGGTATTGCAAAACATACACATAAATACACCACTAATGTAGTCTCTGTCAACAAGCTGATTCAAATAATTTTTTTCTACACACAGATGTACTATGTGTTTTTCAAAAATACTTTATGCAGGTAACACAAGCTACAGTGATACTTTAATGTAAGTCATAAAATATTTTAATATAGTTATATTCATTAATCTCCTTTTTAAAAATAATTTTGGGGGACATAGGATCTTACTATGTTGTCCAAGAAGTCCTCCTACCTCAGACTCCCAAAGCACTAGAATTCCAGGCATGAGCCACTGCACCTGGTCCCTAATTATTTTCATTTTTTATAACTAGCATGAACATATTTTAATTTTAAAATAAAGGTTTACTACTGATGCAGAATCAAGTACCAAGGCTAGTTTTTAAATTTAGTTTCCATACATACAGCAGTGACCAAGGCTAGTATTTACAACCAAAACAGAAAAGACTGAAGAGCAGTATCTTGCAAGTTTCATGTTAAATGACAAGTGTAATTTGTTGCAACAGAGCAAAACAAGAGTTATATATACATAAAAAGCCACTTAAAAATAATAAATATATTTGCAAATAGATAATTTGATGTTTCCTTAGTCAAAAAAAGAAAAATTAAAATCAGTCACCAAAAATCAGAATTAGTGTACAGCAACAACAACAAACTTGTGATGCACGACTGACAAATAATACATAATAAGGTGTACAATGTGCTGTTGTAACCTACAGGCATACTTCATTTTATTGTGTTTCACTTTACTGCACCTCACATAATGAAATGATTCTCACCCATTGTATTAATAACGTATCCATCTCATATATTTATTTATTTTTGGTGAGAACACTGAAGAGCTTGTCTCTTAGCAAATTTCAAGTATACAGTATTATTAGCTACAGTCACCAGGTTGTATATTAGATCTCTGGAATTTATTAAGAATAAAATTAAAAAAAAAAAAAAAAGGAAAAAAAAAGAAAACTCAAAGTCTATGCCCTTTAACAGAGTACAAAAAAAATTTTTAATCCATTTTTAACAGGAACTAAACTTGTCTAACTATCAAAGTTTGATTTGTACACAAAAAAGAAAACACTTTTGGGTGGAGAGTTGGTTAAAGAAATTATTATTGCAGTCTTAGAAATTGGTAGAAAGACTTAAAAAGGCATTTTGTAGGCCGAGCGCGGAGGCTCAAGCCTGTAATCCCAGCACTTTGGGAGGCTAAGGCGGGTGGATCACGAGGTCAAGAGATCGAGACCATCCTGGTCAACATGGTGAAACCCAGTCTCTACTAAAAATACAAAAACTTAGCTGGGCATGGTGGCACGTGCCTGTAATCCCAGCTACTCAGGAGGCTGAGGCAGGAGAATTGCCTGAACCCAGGAGGCGGAGGTTGTGGTGAGCCGAGATCGCGCCATTGCACTCTACCCTGGGTAACAAGAGCGAAACTCCGTCTCAAAAAAAAAAAAAGGCATTTTGTAACAAGTAAAAGATCTTCAATGAAGCACTTGAACAACTGCCAATAGAATATAAGACCTATCTAACAATAGCAAAAATCATTTGATTCAGGCCAGGGGTGGTGGCTCACACCTATAATCCCAGCACTTTGGGTGGGAGTTTGAGACTAGTCAGGAGCTTGAGACTAGCCTGGCCAACATGGTGAAACTGTCTCTCCTGAAAATAGAAAAAAATTAGCCAGGCATGGTGGCACATGCCTGTAGTCTCAGCTACTTGGGAGGCTGAGGCAGAAGAATCACTTGAACCCAGGAAGGAGAGGTTGCAGTGAGCTGAGATTGTGCCACCACTCTCTAGCCTGGGTGACAGAGTGAGACTCAAGTCTTAAAAAAAAAAAAAGATTCAAAATTTGAAAAATTTCAAGTACTTTTCTTTAGGTTCTGTGACATAAGAGATTACCCAATTAATAAACTGGGGTATACTTATACCCCAAAGGACTTCCAAATTCATGAAGAAATGCTGTCAATATGTGGCCAAAAACCAACCAACCAAACTCAGCACAGATATCAATTCTTCTAAATATCAACTAGTTTTATCAACATGGTTGTAAGTGCTAAACAAATATTCTTTGGCACTCAATTCAGTTACTGGAAAACTTTTGGCTAGGCATGTTGGCTCACATCTGTAATGCCAGCATTTTGGGAGGCCAAGGCAGGTGGATCATCTGAGGTCAGGAGTTCAAGACCAGCCTGATGAACATGACGAAACCCTGTCTCTACTACAAAAATTAGCCAGGCCTGATGGCACACACCTGTAGTTCCAGCTACTAGGAGGCTGAGGCATGAGAACTGATAGAACCTGGGAGGTGGAGGCTGCAGTGAGCTTAGATTGTGCCACTGTACTCCAGGCTGGGCGACAGAGTGAGACTCTGTCTCAAAAAAAAAAAGAAAACTTTTCAAGTATGTTTAGAACTTGAATATGTAACCTAACTTTTTCAAATACAAATATTATAAAATTTGAATTATTTTCAATGAAAATGTTAACATCTGAATTGAGGGGTGCTACATGTGTAAAATATCCTCTGGAGTTTGAATGCTTACTATTAAAAAAAGAAGGAAAATAATTTGTTAATATATTAATTACACATGTCAATTTTCAACCAATATAACATTAATATCTGAATTTATTTCATATTTCCTTTTACTTTCTAAAACGTGAATACTAGAACATTCTAAGTTTCATATGTGCCATTATATTTCTATTACACAGTGCTGGCTTAAGTCACTTTAATAAAAATCAACAAAGGATCATATCATGGGTTTTCAAATACAAACCAACTACCATCTCCTCACCTAGATCACTTTCCTCACTTGATGGTTCGTCTGCCTTTAAATCTTCCTCTACCTTCTTACTATCAGGTTTTTCTTCCTAGAAAAGGGAAGGCAAACAGTATTATCAGAATTTAATAATATACCCAATATTTATACTAATTTCTACAAGTCTATGTATAAGCTGTTCAAATATGGCCAGGCACAGTGGCTCACACCTATAATTCCAGCACTTTGGGAGGCCAGGGTAGGTGGATCATTTGAGGTCAGGAGTTCAAGCCCAGCCTGACCAACATGGTGAAACCATCTCTACCAAAAATACAAATTAGCCGGGCATGGTGGTGCACATGTGTAATCACAGCTACTTGGGAGGCTGAAGCAGGAGAATCACTTGAACGTGGTAGGTGGAGGTTGCCGTATGCTGAGATCATGCCACTGCACTCTAGCCCGGGTGACAGAGCAAGACTTTGTCTCAAAAAACAAAAACAAACAAACAAAAAAACCTGTTCAAATAAAGTTTGAACATTAACAATAAACAGTTTACAGATTACAAATAGCCTCATATCAATTCACATTATGTTTTATTGTCTAATTTAGTGAAAATCTTCACAGGGGTTTCTGAGTTTTGGAACTGCAAATAAGAACCTGTGGAACTGTAATAATAAACAATGAAAATTCTAAGAATGTAAAAGTGCACATATGACAGAAAGCAAAATTTCCTTCTCATCCTAGAAATAACCAGGGTGGTTTCTTGTATATCCCATTCTAGGATAGTCTCTCTCTACATGAGACAACTCTATATTTTGTCTTTCGCATTTAACAATGTTGTGTATCTTGCAAATTATATACCATTATCAGCGTACCTTCATCTATTCACTCTACTGTATATCATTAACCATTTTAGGTTGCTAACGTGTTACTTAAAAAATCAGAACTAAAGACCTACCTTATCACAAAATATTTGAGTCCCTATAAAATGTGCAAAGTCTAGGTATTCTAGAATATATTGAAAGATCAGTAATAATTCTAACTTAGAATGTTTTTATAGGTTAAATATAACTTTGCCTTCATACACATTCGCCAAATGGCAAAATATCCTATCTAGGGCTCAGAAAATACCACTCTGATAAATGACCCTTCTGAAAAAAGGTAACTACTTTTGGGCTTTGGCTTAATTTTCTCATTCTCCTTCTTAATAGGCATAACCTCTACTTTAAGATCCAAATAGATAAACAATGTTTAAGGTTCTAAATAATAAAAAAGCTAATTTTCTTATCAATTTAAAACAGCTAATCAGAGAATTTGAAAAAAAAAAAACAAAAAAAAACAGATATGAAGGCAGAAGAGAGAAATAAAAAGCATTCTTGGCTGGGTGCAGTGACTTATGCCTGTAATCCCAGCATTTTGGGAGGCTGATGCAGGTGGATCACTTGAGATCAGGAGTTTGAGACCAGCCTCACCAACATGGCGAGACCCCATCTCTACTTAAAATAGAAAAATCAGCCAGGCATGATGGCATGCACCTGTAATCCCAGCTACTCGGGAGGCTGAGACAGGAGAATCATTTGAACCCAGCAGGCGAAGGTTGCACCACTGCACTATAACCTGGGTGACAGTGGCAGAGAACTTGTCTCAAACAAACAAAAAACAAAACATTCTTAAAAGTGTATTTTCCCCTTCATCTCTCTCTCAACTTCAGCTACTGGTAACTTTCTCCTAATCTTACACATCCTTGCAGCAAATACGCTAACACAACATGATTCACACTCAGGTAGTAGAGCAAAAAAACTACATTATTGACCTGGGATACTTTTTCATTTACTCTGTAAATAATAAATAAAGTACCTACAATGCATATGACACACTGTAAGACAACAATGAAAGCTACAGATGCATACCATCACTGAGCTTACAACTTATAGGCCATACATATAGATATAATTTTTATTGTCACGTATTCTAAAACACAGTAAACATTCAACCCTAAATTTTCAGTTCTAAATCAGATTCCAGAGAATTCAGTCTACAAAGTTTATAAAGACAAAGGGATCTTACAAGATCTTATTTCCAAGTGATCTTGGGGAATCAGGAGTGATAACTGGGGAGCAAAAGTTTAAAAACCCCTAAGAAACCTTGTTGTGTTTTATCATAAAACATACAAATGAAATTAAAACTTACCTTGGTATTTTCTTCTGATTTAGCTTTCTGAGTAGCAGGTGGTATTTTACCCCCCATACTTGAAGAAAATGAGAAAAAAGATATTTGTTTAGAAAATTAAAATTCACTATTAAGCAACGGAACAAATATTTTTTTTTTTTTTTTTTTTGGAGACGGAGTTTCGCTCGTTACCCAGGCTGGAGTGCAATGGCGCAATCTCGGCTCACCACAACCTCCGCCTCCTGGGTTCAAGCAATTCTCCTGCCTCAGCCTCCTGAGTAGCTGGGATTACAGGCACGCGCCACCATGCCCAGCTAATTTTTTGTAGTTTTTTAAGAAGAGACGGGGTTTCACCATGTTGACCAGGATGGTCTCGATCTCTTGACCTCGTGATCCACCCACCTCGGCCTCCCAAAGTGCTGGGATTACAAGCGTGAGCCACCGCGCCTGGCTAAGCAACGTATTTATACCTAAAAAAATGTTAGACATTTAGATGACTACACCTTTTCAAAATTTACAAGTAAACTCTCAATTAATCTGAATGCTGTGGTATTATGATGATTATGTTTTTTCCAGCTTAAAATTTTATTTATTTTGGCTGGGCACAGTGGCTCACACCTGTAATCCCAGTACTTTGGGAGGCCGAGGCGGGTGGATCACGAGGTTAAGAGTTCAAGACCAGCCTAACCAACATGGTCAAACGCTGTTTTTACCAAAAACACAAAAATTAGCTGGGTGTGATGGCACACACCTGTAGTCCCAGCTACTCGGGAGGCTGAGGCAAAAGAATCACTTGAACCCAGAGGCGGAGGTTGCAGTGAGCCAAGATCACACCACCGCACTCTAGCCTGGGCAACAGAGCAAGACTCCATGTCAAAAAAAAAAAAAAAAAAAAATTTACTTTTAGGATTGGTTAATGAACCCCTTTCTTTGCCTCAATGAGTCTAATAAACAATTTATAGCTTCTCTGTGCCCCTTCCCAGAGGAAAAGAGGCATATATATAACATCCAACAACAAAATCATTTGTACAACCTGTTAACTTAGAATTCAACTCAGTACATATATCTGAATCCAAAATTTGAAAACTGAAATTTAGTAATAGTTCAATTAAATTCAAATATGCAGTTTATGAAATAATTATGCAATCATGATAAAATAATTCAAAATGTTTCCTGTGACAGAGATCTACGAGGATTTTTCTTACTTAAATTTGTGTGCCTCTCATATTACAGATTTTCTCTTTATAACCCCGTCAGCCTCATCCATAATACTTCTTGGCCTTACAAACCCTTCTTTCCCAAATTGTCCAGGGCAACACAATTCATTACAAGCAAATAACTAGAAGAGGAGGAAAAAAGATACTGAGAATCAGTGTTATAGGTTGCATTCGGTGCAGACCCTACAGCGTATGGGCTACCGGCAACAATCCAGTGACCAAAATGTTTGGTAGATTTAAGAGCACTCCACAATAGTTGGAAGCAACACAGACGTTATTAAAATTTACCTTAAAAACAAACAAAATAAGATGCCAACATGGGGGGATAAAAAGACATTAACTTTTATGCAAAACAAGGGGATATATTAACTTTGAAAGCAGAAGAGGGTTGGCAAGGTCCAGGCGAGGTGGCTCATGCCTGTAATAACAACACTTTGGGAGGCCGAGGCAGGTAGATCACAAGGTCAAGAATCGAGACCATCCTCATCAACATGGTGAAACCCCGACTCTACTAAAATACAAAAATTAAAAAATTAGCTCACATGGTGGTGCACACCTGTAGTCCCAGCTACTTGGGAGGTTGAGGCAAACTTGCCTGAACCCAGGAGGCAGGGGTTGCAGTGACCCAAGATTGCACCACTGCACTCCAGCCTGGCACCTGGCAACAGTGCGAGACTTTGTCTCAAAAAAAATAAAAATAAAAAATAAAAAGGGTTGGCCAGGCGTGATGGCTCATGCCTGTAATCCCAGCACTTTGGGAGATGGGCGGATCATGAGGTCAAGACATCAAGACCATCCTGGCCAACATGGTGAAACCCAGCCTCTGCTAAAAATACAAAAATTAGCTGGGCGTGGTGGCGCGCACCTGTAGTCCCAGCTACTTGGGAGGCTGAGAAAGGAGACTGGCTTGACCCCAAGAGGTGGAGGTTACAGTGAGCCACGATCATGCCACTGCACTCTAGCCTGGCAACAGAGCAAGACTCTGTCTCAAAAAAAAAAAAAAGAAAACAGAAAGTTGATTCTTTATAATTAGAGTTGTCATATCCACATTTACATTCATTTCAATTGGGTAGAATTCGTGATCATACGGGTATGTGTAGGTTGAATTTAAATGGGTATCAGTTTTCCAAAGTTCTTTTAACAATTTACATTTTTATCAGCAATGTATGAGAATTCCAATTATTCCACACCTTGGCCAACATTTAGCTATCATCCATCTTAAAGACTTCTTTTTAGCTATCCTGAGAGGTGTCTATTGGCATCTCATTGCAGTTGAGTCCCTTTTCACATATTTACTGGTCATCTAAAAAGACTTCTTTGTGAAGTTCAACTCTCATGCAGCTTTCTAAGAAATTGTCTTTACTTATTTGAAGGTGCTGTTTGTACATCGGGCATATGAACCCCTTGTCAACTTTATGTGTTGCTAGTATTTTCTACTACCCTGTGGCTTGCCTTTTCTCTCTCCTAGAGTATCATCTGAGGATCCCAATATGAAGCAAAAGTATAAATGCAAAGTAGCAAATGGAATGAACAGGATTTGGAATTTCTTATAAATACCATTCAAACAAGAAGAATGTGCATACTTTTTCCATTATGTTTAATATGATAGAAAAAAATCTGTTACTCAGTATCCTTAATAAGGAATAGCTCCCATGTCAAAAATAAATAAGATTATATGATCCAAAACATAATAATTTGCAATTCAGCCAAGTAAAATGATTTAATGTTAAGGAACAGGCATACAGACACCACAAAATTCTTTTCTACAGAAAAACTACTCTGCAGAAGAGCAAGGTAATCACCAGTCCTTTGTAGTTAAATTTTAATGAAGACACAGGGTTTCTTATATTGTGTTCTTCCTAAGTTTCAATATGCAGCATCAGGAATGTATTTAGGGTGATATCCAGACATAGTATAGCTTACAGTACACTAACTTTGGGAAGTGATATTCCTGCCAAGAAATGAGACAAAGCCAAATTGAGAGCAAGTCTATAAAATAACTTGCCTATAATATTCAAACTGTCAAGACTATCAAAGTCAAGGACAGACTGAAGAATTGTTTCAGAATGGAGACTAAGAGACATGAAAACTAAATGCAACACATAAATCTGAGGATAGCATGAATGCATCAATATTAGTTTCCTGAGTTTAATGTTTGTAAAGACTTTTTGTTTGTACGAAATACACACTCAGTGGTGTCAGGGCATAATGTTGGCAGCTTACTCTCAACTAGTTCAGAAAAAAGTTTCTTTGTACCATACCTACAATTTTTCTCTGAGCTAGAAATAGCTGCAAAAAACTAAAAACTAAAAACAAAACAAAAAAGATTTACTCAAACTAGATTTAGTTTCTCACATCCCAAATTCTAGTTAACTAATGTAAGAAAATACCAACTCAAAGGCACAGAAATTTCAATTAATGCTTTCAAGACTTAGAACAAGCTGCTTTCTGGCCAAAAACTGCCAACTGGACTTTGGTACTACAGGCTTTTATGTTACACAGTCAAGTAGGATAAGTGTAGAGACCTTGTCACATAGGATCACACAAAACTTTATTCATAATTTTCTTAATTTGATAACCTTCTAATCTGCTTTGTGCTACGGTTATTTATGCACATGTATAAATTGATTGCTACACTCTAAATTCTACATTGAGGGTAGAAATGCACTCTGTTCATTTACAATATTTAGGAAAAGCCACATGCCATGCACTGTGCTAGGGAGAATACAAAGACACTCTCTTCAATCTTAATTACCATCAAATAAAGCCATAAAAGCAAATACAAGATACTAAATTGTTAAACAGGAGAAAATAGTGTGGGATAATGCTTCTGACTTTAAAGAGGAGAAAACAAAAATATCTCAAAACCCAGTTGTTGAAAAGAACAGTCTCCCTGGATCCTCACTGACAACTAGTTCAGAAAGGCTGTTCTTAGTATTTGTGCAATTTAAAAGGTTGTTAAACTAATAAATCCTTAGATTAAATAAAACTAAGCTATAAACAATGCTAGCAATACAGCAAGTAGGCAAATGTACAGTTCTTCAACAGTTAAGCCTGTGAGAAACTGAAATGTTCTCAACTTGAGTAACCCTAATAGTAGGATCAGGCCTAGGAATACGTCTGGACCTGGAAGTCTCCACATTCAGCCCAACCTGCCATAATCTCAAACTGCAGACTGACCAAGGCAAAGAGAAAAACACAAACTCAAAGCCCTCAGAGTTTATAAAAATCTTAAATACAGAAACAAAGAGAAAAACCTAGACCAGCACAGTGGCTTATGCCTATAATTGCAGCACTTTGGGAGGCCAAAGTGGGCAGATCACAAGGTCAGGAGTTCGAGACCAGCCTGACCAAAAGGGTGAAACTGCGTCTCTAGTAAAAATACAAAAATTAGCTGGGCATGGCGGCACGTGCCTGTAAGCCCAGCAACTTGGGAGGCTGAGGCAGGAGAACTGCTTGAACACAGAAGGCGGAGGTTGAATGACCCAAGATCTTGCCACTGCACTCCAGCCTGGAGATAGTGTGAGATTCTGTCTCCAAAAAAAAAAAAAAAGAGAGAAAATGAGCTTCCAGAATAAAGTCCCTAGATATGCCATGATACTCCACCCCACACTTTTTTTTTTTTTTTTATTCAGAGTTTTGGCCTCGTTCCTCAGGCTGGAGTGCAATGACCCGGTATCTCAGCTCACCACAACCTCCGCCTCCCGGGTTCAAGCGATTTTCCTGCCTCAGTCTCCCAAATAGCTGGGATTACAGGCATGCGCCGCCACACCCAGCTAATTTTGCATTTTAGTAGAGAAGGGGTTTCTCCATGTTAGTCAGGCTGGTCTTGTACTCCGGACCTCAGGTGATCCACCCACCTCGGCCTCCCAAAGTGCTGGGATTACAGACCTGAGCCACTGTGCCTGGCCCACTTCACCCCATACTTAAGCCACCTCAGGATGTCACACGAATGTCAAATCAGAAAGAAAAACTGGAATTACCTATGTTAAAGTAAGTATATAACAATTTGTTTTGGGTTTTTTTTTTGGAAATAATATTGCCTGTCAAGCAAAATATTTTGCAGACCTTAAATCAAAATTCTCTACCAAGGCATAATCACGCCAGCAGAAGTCAGGACACTGTTCTTGCACATTTTTAAGACGGACTGTGGCCAGGCTGGAGTGCAGTGCCGTTATCTTGGCTCACTGCAACCTCCACCTCCTGCGTTCAAGCGATTCCCCTGCCTCAGCCTCCCAAGTAGCTGGGACTACAGGCGTGCACCATGACACCTGGCTAATTTTTTTTATTTTAGTAGAGACGGGGTTTCACCATGTTGGCCAGGATGGTTTCTTATCTCCTGACCCCCTGATCTGCCAGCCTCCGCCTCTCAAAGTGCTGGGATTACAGGCGTGAGCCGCTGCACCCGGCCAGGCATGTTTTAATTTTTTCTTCTGTGTCTCCTCTTCCTCACTAGTAAGAACGGAACAAAAACATTCTATCCACTTGATCTAAAGCGAAGCCAGCTAATTCTTCCTGTGATATTTATCTACTTTACCTGGAATTTTAGGTACAATTTATTAACTGCAGGTTCTTTCCTATAATAAGGATAAAAGCATATAAACATCTTAAGAAAGGCTTTTGGATCACCAAGTTGCTCAATTGAGAAAACGACTAAAATCTAGCCCTCAATTCCGAATCCTGACATTTCCCGGTTAAGGAGTCTGCAAAATAGGCTTCTTTTTTTTTTTTTTTTTTTTGAGACAGAGTTTTGCTCTTGTTACCCAGGCTGGAGTGCAATGGCACAATCTCGGCTCACCGCAACCTCCGCCTCCTGGATTCAGGCAATTCTCCTGCCTCAGCCTCCTGAGTAGCTGGGACTACAGGCACGCACCACCATGCCCAGCTAATGTTTTCTATTTTTAGCAGAGACGGGGTTTCACCATGTTGACCAGGATGGTCTTGATCTCCTGACCTCGTGATCCACCCGCCTCGGCCTCCCAAAGTGCTGGGATTACAGGCATGAGCCACCACGCCCAGCCCCAAAATAGGCTTCTTAGTAATAGTCATAAAGTTTATTATTAATACTATTAAATGGTCTCAGAATTTCACATTTAAGTAAAAATCTTACGGTAGTTAGACAACTAGTAGGGAGATAAAGACTGAAAAACTTCTTAGAGAAAAAATATAATATATAACGTTGACAGATTTTTAACAAGTTTTTTCCTTAGAACCAGCTTGTTGTTAAGAAATATTCTTTGAGCTGTTTGGTAATCATGAGTTCATCTTCCCCTACAAAAATATCAGGCCGAGTGAGATGTGGCTCACAACTGTAATACGACCACTTTGGGAGGCGGGAGAGTCCCCTGGGGCCAAGAGTTCAAGACAGGCCTGGGTAACTTAATGTGACCCCCATATCTACAAAAAAAAAAAAAAAAATTAGCGTAATATGGTGGCTCAATCCTTTACTGCTTGCCACCTGGGAGGCTGAAGCAGGAGGATTGCTTGAGCCCAGGAATCTGAGGCTGCCACTGCATGCAGCCTGGACGATACAGCCAAATCCTGTCTCTAAAACACAAAAATCACTAAATCGATAACGTTCATAGTAGCACCTCTTACGAGTCTCAATGGTCTGCATAGTTGCTATTTATCCCTGTGAAGTGCAATTTGTATGTCATCTTTTCAGTTTCCCATTAGTAGTAAGTTTTTTTTGTTTGTTTGTTTGTTTTGAGACGGAGTTTCACTCTTGTTACCCAGGCTAGAGTGCAATGGCGCGATCTCGGCTCACCGCAACCTCCGCCTCCTGGGTTCAGGCAATTCTCCTGCCCCAGCCTCCTGAGTAGCTGGGGTTATAGGCACGCGCCACCATGCCCAGCTAATTTTTTGTAGTTTTTTTTTAGTAGAGACAGGGTTTCACCGTGTTGACCAGGATGGTCTCGATCTCTTGACCTCGTGATCCACCCGCCTCGGCCTCCGAAAGTGCTGGGATTACAGGCGAGTAATAAGTTTTAAAAGTCATCTTAGGAAAGACTTCCCTCTCACTTTTTCTCTCTCCAGTGCTCCTTCAATACGTAAAATGATAATTTCTACTATATAGTAAATATCAAAACGAACTTTTGTATTTATTCGTCTGTATCCCTAAATAGAAAATACTTGTACTGTTTCCTAGCACCCGGCACGATGCCTAGTCAATGAACTCCTTGCACGTAGCGAAGTTCTGTCGAGTTAAAGACAAGAATATATCCTGGAAACATGCCAGGCCTTGAAAAAAAAATCATCTTTCTCAAAAGTGTTTGGAGTGATACCCATGCCAAGTAACGGGGGTATAATAAGTGATTCTCAAGATAATCCTACGCAGTCAGAAGCGCTGTAAGGTAGAGACAATCATCTTTACAGTTATCATTTTTATTCTTACTAAATAATTTTATGACATAACTTACTAGTGTTACATTATTATAACACGATTTAAAGCGATAGTGCGTAAAGGAACTACTATGTACCAGTGAGACCTGAGCAGGGCACACAAGAATAAAAAGAAAAACGACCCCACGCAAAAGCTAAGCCTTGCAGTTCTCACTCCTCGCATCTCCACTGTCCACGGATCCGCAGTCCTGCGTTTTTGTATTTCGCCCAAGAAACACCCCTGTGGAAACCTCAGCGTGCGAGGAATCCAGCTCTGCCTCCTGCTCCCCGCGGCTCCCGTACCACCCAAGGCTCGCGATCCTCTACGGCCCCTCGAAGTTGCCTCCCTTTCCAGGGCAAAAAGCGAGCCACGAAGGGGCGGCGACCCCGCCTCACCTGCCAGCCTGCACCAGTTCCGGCCCAGCTTTCCTTGGGGCCGTGCTCCCCCCCAACAACGGTCCTGAGGCCCGGGTCTCACCTCTCCACCCATTCCCTCAGGAAGCGCATTTCTTCTGTGTGCAGAACGCTTGGATCCTGCTTACACATCTTCACAAAGGCCCGAAGCTCGTTCACTTTTCGGGGGTCCATGGTCGTCAGGCGGTGGGAGAAACTAAGGGTCTGCGACCCGCTTCCAGGCCGAGGCGCTGGCTCGGCGTGACCGCGCAGAAGGGGGCGTCTGCCGCGAGGCAGAACAGACTAGAACCTCCCCGACCGCTGGCTCCTCCCACCCAACGGTCTCGTGACCCCGGGTCCTCCGCTTGCCCCTTCCTACTCCCTCTGCGCTGCTCCTGCGCGCTCCCTAGAACATTCTAGAAGCGTGGCTGTTCGTGCTGTTGCCTGCCTCTCTGCGTACACATTCTGATATTCTTAACTAGGAACCAGCTCCCTGGAGGGGGTAACCCTCGACATGGGCGCCTTCAAAGAGGCGAGAGATAGCAGCCCTTCCAGGCAGCCACGTCCAAGAGCACATTCTGTTGCTGCATGCACTGAGTAGAGTTTAACCCCCGGACCTAAAAAGGGGCGTGGGGCTGAAGGGGCGGTCCCAGCCCCGGGCATGACGTCACATTCTGCGCCGCCGCGCAAGGAAGGCCCTCGAGCGGCGCCCGCCGGAAGGGGAGGAGCGGCTGGTCCGGTTTCCTGGCGACGCGGCGAAGCAGGTGGCACCTTTCCGGGCCGTTAGCCTCTCGTCTTCCCGGCGCGCGAGTTAGGCCGTCATGCCTTGGCTGCTCTCAGCCCCCAAGCTGGTTCCCGCTATAGCAAACGCCCGCGGCGTCTCAGGTTAGACTCTCCTCCAGGTCTCCTCCCGTGGTGTCCCTTGGAGGGACCCAAGTTGGTCTCAGGCGATCCCTGGTTCGGCCGGCCCTTCTCCTGGTGGGGCCTCAGCTCCCCAACCCCTCTGTACCCTTTGCGGATTTTTTCTATATCGGCTGCGCCTGGAAAGGGGTAGGCCCAATGTGTTCTCTACCGTTGAGGTATTCAGTGAAGCCGAAATGACTACAGAGAAAAAAAAGTGTGTGCCATTCCCCAGAGAGGCTGTCTTCCAAGTTACTCGGACTCCGAAGTAGTGACAGCTATCACACTTAAGTGACATAGCGTCTCACATCAAGTAGCTCTTGTTTCTCTTAGGTCAACTTAAAATCCTCTTGTGTTTTCAAATAGTTGATATGAGAGTTTGCTCCAGAGTATACAAGAAGCATGTTTAGTAACAAATTCTTAAAGCAGCTCCTCTTAGAAAAGGTACTGTTTGGAAACACTGGGCTTGAAAGTCCTCTTTGTAAAGACAAGACGAAGGAATAAAGAGAAGAATTTTTGTAGGTGGTCCTATTGTGAGCAATTAATCTGATGAACATAAAGCTTAAATCGGTGAAAACTGTCACTTACCTTGCAGGCGGATCTGCCATTGGATCGTATTTCAGTTTTTTGGGGCAATATATGAACAGTGTGTGAACCAGAACACGTGATTTTGGCATCAAAGCTATGTTTTGGCGTATGTTTATGTTGATATACTTGAATTCATTTAAAATGGAATGTTAATTATATCGACTTTTTACTATTAAAAAAAAAAATTTATTGTCCAGTTCGCGGAACTTCTTCAGTTCTAATAGTAAAGCTGCAGAAAGATGTAACTCTCCATGGAATTAGGTGAATTTTTTTTTTTTTTTGTGACAAGTTCTCATTCTGTCGCTCAGAGTGGAGTATAGTGGCAATCTCTGGTCATTTGCAACCTCTGCCACCTGGGTTCAAGCAATTCTGGTGCCTCAGCTTCCCTAGATAGCTGTGATTATAGGCATGTGCCACACCTGGCTAATTTTTGTAATTGTAGTAGAGACCTGGTTTCACAATGTTGGCCAGGCTGATCTTGAACACCTTCCTGGCCTCAAGCAATCCGCCCTCTTTGGTGAGCCACCGCCTGGAATTTGCTTTTATGTGCAAGGCCCTCACAAACCCTTGAACTCCTTGCCTCAAGCGATCCACTCTGTTTGGTGAGCCACCGCGCCGACCTGGAATTTGCTTTTATTTGAAAGGCTCTCACCAACCCGACTAAAGGAGCCATACTACCAGAAGGAATACTTGCAAAGACACAGAAACGGAATGGCCAGTACTAAGCATTGCAATCATTAAGTATGGCCAGAGAAGCTTTTATTATTATTATTATTATTATTATTATTTGGAAACAGTCTCTCTCTCTTGTCGCCCAGGCAGGAGTGCAACAGCGCGATCTTGGCTCACTGCAACGTCCTCCCGAGTTCAAGGGATTCTCCTCACTCAGCCTCCCGAGTAGCTGGGATTACAGGTGCCCACCACCACGCCTGGCTAATATTTGTATTTTTAGTAGAGACGTGGTTTCACCATGTTGGCCACTGGTCTTAAACTCCTGACCTCAGGTGATCCGCTGGCCTCAGCCTCCTAAAGTGCTGGGATTGCAGGCGTGAGCCACTGCAGCCAGCCTAGGAGAAGCTTTTTTGAAACATATTCTCAAACAAAATAGGCGTTACACCAAAATGATTCTGTGATCAAATATGTTTGGGGAATGCTGCATTGCTGCATTTCATAATGTACATGATAGTCTAATTTTTTTTTTTTTTTTTTGGAGATGGGGTCCTGCCATGTTGCCCAGGGTAAACTTGGACTGGTAGGATCAAGTGATCCTCCCAACTCAGCTCCTCAAAGTGTTGAGATTATAAATGTGAGCCACTGCACCCAGCCCATAATAGTCTAAGTTTCTGAGATTGAGATGTGTTCAGCAGTAATTTGCAAAATGTGTAAAAATATGTTTGACCATGGACCCTTTTTCTGTGATGAGTCTTGAACTGGTATCCCTGGAACACATTTTGGAAAAAGTTGGGCTAGAGCATAAGATGGGTATAAGGAGCTGTGATGGGAAATCAAGTTGGGGAAAAAGCTAGAGGCTGGCTCATGGAGGGCCTTATATATTAAGAAACAATTAGTTTTTTCCTTTAGATGGTGAGAAACCTTTGAGGAATATTAAGCTATTGAGTAAAATGTTTAAATTTTGGCTTTTCTGTTAAGAATGAAGAAATGGACTACAGGGCATATCATTACACTCTTAAATTTTCTGACACTTGCCGGGCGCGGTGGCTCAAGCCTGTAATCCCAGCACTTTGTGAGGCCGAGGCGGGTGGATCACGAGGTCAAGAGATCGAGACCATCCTGGTCAACACGGTGAAACCCTGTCTCTACTAAAAATAAAAAATTAGCTGGGCATGGTGGTGCGTGCCTGTAATCCCAGCTACTCAGGAGGCTGAGGCAGGAGAATTGCCTGAACCCAGGAGGCGGAGGTTGCGGTGAGCCAAGATCGCGCCATTGCACTCCAGCCTGGGTAACAAGAGCGAAACTCCGTCCCAAAAAAAAACAAAACCAAAAAAAAAAAAAATTTCTGACACTAATTTTTGCTTTTGTTTTTGGAAAATTGCAAATTTTTAAACTTTACTACCACATACATGATAACAGATGAACTCTATTAATTATCACATCTTATATAAGAAGCATTTAAAACATCGTGGGCTTTTATTATTTTATTTTGTGAAAATAAACTTTAAATACTAATTGTCCCCAGTCTCTTCTATAGAATAAATGACGTTTCCTCCTCCCATCTGATCTGCCCACTGAAAATTACAGGTGTGAGCCCCTGTACCCAGCCAAGTCTGTTGCCCATTTTTATGGTTATTTCTTGCTTATGTCCTCAACAAGAAGTGGATTATTCATGCTGCCCATTTTAGACTGTATAGGGTAACTTCCTGACATTGTCATGGCATCTGTAAACTGTTAGGGCTCTGGTGGGAATGTAGCAGTAAGGACAACCAGAGGTTACTGTTGTTGCCATCTTAGTTTTGGTGGGTTTCAGCCAGCTTCTTTACTACATCCTATTAGCAAGTTTTTGTGACCTGTATTTTGTGTCAATCTCCTGTTTCACTCTGTGATTAAGACTACCTTAACTTACTGGGAATGTAGGCCAGCCAGTCTTGGCCTTATGTTACCAAACCCCTACCAAGGATAGAGTTGCTGTGGTTCAAACGCCTCTGACACTATGATACAGAGAGAAGCTAGAAAATAGGACATTCTCCTTTTAAGAAATTAATATAGTTTGAGAAAACTAATTTCAGTGGAGTGTAAAGTTGTAACATAAGCACTTGTTTCTGTAGTTATCCCCACTGTGATGATCCCTTGCCTCCCTTCCATCTGCTGTGCCATTTTCTTTGCCTCTTCACAGCAAAACTTATACAGAGTATTGTCTCAGTGTCTGTGCTTTCTTACATCCTGTTCCCTCCTTGGCACACTCCAATCTGGCTTCTATCTTTTATACTCTGCTAAAATTGCCAGAGTCTCCAGTGACTTTGATGTTACTGTATCTAGTGGTTGCCCTTTTGGCTTCCTTATATTTTGGAACACTTGCTACACTGTGAGCTGTCCTCCTTTCTTTCTTTTTCTTTTTTGAGACAGTTTCCCTCTTCTTGCCCAGACTGGAATGGTGCAGTGGCATGATCTCAGCTCACCACAACCTCTGCCTCCTGGGTTCAAGTGATTCTCCTACCTCAGCCTCCCAAGCTGGGATTACAGGCATGCGCCACCATGCCCAGCTAATTTTGTATTTTTAGTAGAGATGTGGTTTCTCTACATTGGTCAGACTGGTCTCGAACTCCCGACCTCAGGTGATCCACCTGCCTCGGCCTCCCAAAGTGCTGGGGATTACAGGCGTGAGCCACCGCACCCAGCCTAGCCCTCCCCACTTCTTAAAACACTTGTTTATTTAGCTTCCTAAATACCATACTTATTTTTTTTTTATTATTTATTTTTATTTTTTGGTAAAGACAAGGTTGGCCAAGCTGGTCCTGAACTCCTGGCCTCTAGTGATCTGTCTGCCTCGGCCTCCCAAAGTGCTGGAATTACAGATGCGAGCCACTGCGCCTGGCCCTAAATACTTGAACTTGCTGGGAATATAACCCAACAGGTTCTAGTTTTCCTCCTTTTTCCTTTGCTCCTTCTCACACTAAAATATTACAGTGCTAGACTTTGTTCAGTCTCCCTGGGTAATACCTGTTCAGTCTCCCTGGGTAATACCCATTCCCCATTCCCAGGGATTTAGATGTCATCTGTGTGCTTATAACACCTTAATTTATATATCTAGCTGGGTACTTTTCTCCCTGAAATTAAGACTGCTCATTTGACCTCTCCATTAAATTTATTTCCAATAAATATCTCCGGCTTTCCTGTTTCATGTAATGGTACAACCATTTATTCACTTGTTCAAGCCAAAAATCAAGAATTATTCTTAATTCCTCTTTTTTCTTTCCTTTGTCCAATCAGAAGCCAGACTCATTGGCTTTTAACTTCAAAATACATTCCAAATTAAGTCACTGGGAAAATAAAGTCAAATAACAAATGATCGCATGGTGGCTTACTTGCACTGTGGCTCACAACTGTAATACCAGCACTTTGGGAGGCTGAGGCGGGCAGATCACGAGGTCAAGAGTTCAAGACCAGCCTAACCGACATGGTGAAACCCTGTCCCTACTAAAAATAGAAAAATTAGCTGGGTGTGGTGGCAGGCACCTGTAATCTCAGCAACTCAGGAGGCTGAGGCAGGAGAATCGCTTGAACCCAGAAGGTGGAGGTTGCAGTGAGCTAGGATTGAGCCACTGTACTCCAGCCTAGGTGACAGAGCAAGACTCCATCTCAGGAAAAAATAAAATAATAATCTCTGCTTTCAAATATTGTTCATAATAGACTGGCAAACTAGCAATTACGTGAAGGTATTAAAATAGAAACTATAGGAGCATTGAGGAAGACATCTGAAACAGAAGCAGTAGGTATGAGAAGTATAAGAGCAGTCTTCCTGCATAAGTGATGTTTGAGCTGAGTTTTTAGAATTCGTGTAGTCATGTAAGCATGCAATGTCCACTTTAAGAGAACTGTCTTTTTTAATGTAAATGCTATTATGATACAGAATGATTTAGCCAGGGTTCTTCAAGTAGCTTGGTGTGGCTGCAGTGTTTTTTGAGGATTAGGTCAGACAAGGGAGCAAGATTCAAATCATTAGGTTTCCTAAGCTAAAAAGTTTGAAGCTTATGAATGAATTGGACATTTTTGAAATAGGACTTAACACACCAGCTTTGCTACTAATTATATGACTTTGGGCCAAAGCATATAGCCTTGTCATTCATGTGTCTTTCTTTGCAGATGTTCCAATCATGTGCAAATAATTTTTTAATTAATGCTAATAGTAATATTTGTTGTACTCCAACTATGATTAAACATTTTTCATAAATTATTTTATCTAGCTCTAACATTTCAAGATTAAATGAGATGGCATGTGCGTATTTTCTCATGCTTAACATATTCTCAATAAAAAATGTTAATTATCTTTTCCTGAGTTATAGGACCCAGCTTTATGCTTTTTCCTGAGTTTGGGGGCACAGCTTTGTGCTATCTCTGTGATATCCTTTTGCACCCTTCCCCATTTCTTCTGTTTTCATAGCTCATTATTCGTCCCTTTATTATATATGTATGTGTGTATGTATATAAAATATTATAGCAGACGAATGTCTCTGAGGGTAAAGATGATCTCATTTCTGTTTTTTTAGGGCCCAACACAGAGTCTGGCACAGAACAAAGACCATATAAATATTGAAGGCAAGAGCCGGGTACAGTGGCTCTTGCCTGTAATCCCAGCACTTTGGGAGGCCAAGGCGGGTGGATCACTTGAGGTAAAGAGTTCAACCAGCCTGCAACATGGTGAAGCCCCATCTCTATAAAAATTAACCAAACATGGTGGCGCGCATCTGTAATCCCAGCTACTTGGGAGGCTAAGGCAGGAGAATCACTTGAACCTAGGAGACAGAGATTGCAGTGAGCTGAGATCGTGCCACTAACTCCAGCCTGGGTGACAGAGTGAGACTCTGTATTAAATAAATGAGGGCTGGGCTCAGTGGTTTATGCCTGTAATCCCAGCACTTTGGGAGGCCGAGGCAGGTGGATCACTTGAAGCCAGGAGTTCAAGACCAGCCTGGCCAGCATGGCAAAAGCCCATCTCTACTAAAAATACAAAAATTAGGCAGGCATGGTGGCATGCACCTGTAATCCCAGCTACTCAGGAGGCTGAGGTGGAAGAGTTGCCTAAATCCGGGAGGCAGAGGTTGCAGTGAGCTGAGATCGCACCACTGTACTCTAGCCTGGGCAAAAGAGTGAGACTCCATCTTATAAATAAATAAATAAATAAATAGAGAAGGAAATATTAATTTGCATTTTTCTAAAGCATCTAAAGTGCTGGAGATAGATAAGTGTATTTATACCATGAAGTGTATCAAGATCTGTTGTTTCATTTCATCCTCTTTAATCTTCTTTCAGGATGTATGTTGTGTGCACAGCGAAGGTACTCTCTTCAGCCTGTCCCAGAAAGGAGGATTCCACACCGATACTTGGGCCAGCCCAGCCCCTTTACACACCCACACCTCCTCAGACCAGGTAAGGCCTTTTAACTATACTGCCTTTCATTTAGGTTCTGTCTAGAGCAATGCTATTCAGTGGAACTTCTTGCAGTAAGGTCTGGACCTGTACTGTTCCATAAGGTAACCACTAACCTTCACATGGCCATTGTACACTAATAAGGTTGCTAGTACAGCTGAGGAACTTAACTTTTTATTTTACTTAATTTAAATTTAAACTTGAATAACTACATGTGGCTACTGGTGCTTTATTGCTAGTACTAGTCTAGAACAAGGTTTAAATAGGATAAACCTTATAATTCAGAATAATTAATGAAAGGTACATATTTCAGGATGTTTTTAAAGCGAAGTTCTATTTCTAAGTCCGTTTTTAGAACTGTATACTATTATGAATTACTGTGTTAAAGACATTTTAGAAAACATGTTCTTCTTCACTTTATAATTTTAACCTATTTCTATGTAGATTAAGCAAGATTTCCAGATCTGTTTGTCACAGATTTGAGAGGTAGTATCCCAGTTAATAAAGGTGATGCAAAAAATTGACAAAGGTTTGTTTTACTAATTTTATTTCTGCTATAAGATCCCAGTGTTACTGCCAGAGATGTCTTATAACTATTGCCCAAATTTGGACCTAAAGGTTTTTTGTTTTGATAAAAGGCATTTAAGGGGTGAACTATGACTAATGAATATCTCAAAGAGGTAGGCAGGGTAAAAGCACACACTTTGTAGAAAAAGTCAGGTTTTCAAGGAAAATTAATTGTTCTTTCTGCCATAAGAAATTAAATCTCTATTTGCTATATAAGCATATGTATTACTAATGTAAATTTGCCTTTAGAAATGTTACTTTTTCACTGTCTCCACTGAGTGAATGATATTAGTATGTCTCTCAGTGAGGGCTTCCTTTTGCTGATTTTTCATCAGACTCGAATTCCTGCTGGGAAGTCTGCTGAGACTAAGGAAATGCAGCTCACCACTGAAACCCACAAGAAATCAGAGTTTTTCAAAGCTGTAAGGTAAGCTTAATAGCAACCCAGCTAGTATTAATTTTAGTATTTCTCTATCCTGTCAACCTACCTGTAGCCTTGATTTTTTTTTAAAGTAGAATTGATAGTAAGTTTTCAAGCTTTGAAAATTATTGATTTCTTGTGGTGAGATATTTTTACATGGTAAGCTGCATTTTCTAGACCTCAAACCTAGTAATTATATTGTCAGGATAATGGCTTCTCTATCTAGACGTTTTTCCTGTATACCTTAAGTGCATGTTAACTATAAGTGAATGTAAATAAATATGCATACATATGTGTTCATATACATACATATGTGAATATCTGGGATAAAAGGAATGGCTGTCCTAGTTTTACTTTCCTAGATGTAGGATTTTGGATATTAGGGTAAGTGAGAAGGAATGGAAGTAGATGGAATTTTAAAACACAATTATTAGGTTTTAAACCCTAGTATAAATACTAGAAAATTAAAAATAAATGACTTAGCTGAGCACAGTGGCTCACAACTATTATCTCAGCACTTTGGGAGGCCAAGGTGGGCAGATTGCTTTAGGCCCAGAGTTAGAGAACAGCCTGGCCAACATGACAAAACTCCATCTCTACTAAAAAAAAAAAAAAAAAAAAAAAGAATACAAAAATTATCCTGGCATGAGGGTGAATGCCTGTAATCCCAGCTACTCAGGAGATTGAGGCACGAGAATTACTTGAACCCAGGAGGCAGAGGTAGCAGTGAGCTGAAATTGCGCTGCTGTACTCCAGCCTAAGCAACAGAGCAAGACTGTCTCAATGAATGAATGAATGAATGAATGACTTTCTTTGTATTTCTCTTTTTTACCTTTGTGTGTAGTCCTCATTAACACTGAGAAACCCTGAGGTAAAGATTAGCAAGAATCAGCTCTAGGCAAGAATTCAGGAGCTATGTAAAGAAATGAAAAATAATTAAAAGTTTCTGAATGGTCAATGGAGACTCCTAATATGTGAAAAAGCCAAAGACTTCCAGGTCTTCTATGTATATAATTATTTTGATCTCATTTATTGTCATAATAGTGGTTGTCCATGTAAATTTTACTCTTCTCAGGTCCTTTCTGGCTTTGGATTACCAAGATGACAACCGGCTCAAGTGTAAATTTTTTATTTTGGTAATAATTATAGCTAATACTTATGTAGTGCTTACTGTTCTAAGTGTTTTATTAACTTATATAACCACCTGACAACTTTGTGAAGTCAGTGCTATTGTTATTTCCACTTTACATGAAGAAACTGAGGCACAGAGAAGTTTGGTAGCTCTTTCCAAGTCACTCAGTGAGCTGCTAAGCCAGGATTCCAACTCGCAAAAACCTAACTCAGAGTCCACACTTTCAACCACAGAAAAGTGCATAATACCTAAGCCAAACAGTACTACCTGGAAATATTTTTTAAAGTATCTTATTGTTGCATTTTATAAGACATCCAACTGAGAGTAGTCTTAGTATAAAAGTTATTTCAAGTTTGGAGAGTAGTATACTTTTTAAAAATAAGATTAAATTCATATGCAGTGAATTTCATACATATATGCAGTTCAGTGAGCTTTAACAAATGTAACCTACAGCTCAGTCAAGATATAGAACATTTCCATTGTCCTGAAAAGTTCCCCCGTGCTCCTCCAGTTAGTCCCCACTTTCACAGGCAACCACTCTTCTGGTTTCTGTCATCATAGACCGTTTTGCCTTTTCTTGACTTCATATAAGTGGAATCATACAGAATGGTAATATGTATGTATGTAACCTTTCTGTTTGTTTAGTTTTGCTTAATATATGCAAATCTATTTAGAGTATTTTTTATTTGGTCATTGCATTTTTTCTGAGAAGTTTGTTTTACATTATAAAGGAAACACTAGCTTTTTCTTTCTCTGCATTCTCCAACTGCACAGTAATAGTTTATGAATTACTTCCTTATATGCTGTGAAAACTATCTAATGTTAAGTAGACTTCTTTTTAAAATCAGACCATGTTAAAATCCTAATCTAGTTAGTTTCAGGAAATAATTAAAATACATACCTTGATTGTAGCAAAGACCCGTATCATTTCATCCATATTCAGTCTTTGTTATACCTTCCTTTCTGGGAGTTTTGTATAGCAGGTAAATTATGAAGAACATTATTGTTTTTCCCTTGAGAGGCACAATCCTAAGTGTCCTGGAAGAGCTTTCCTTCTTGGCTGCAGAATCTCAGAACTGATAGTGAGACCTTGCAGAGTCCAGCTTCCAATATCTTGGCTTTTGATTGGTTAAATAAACTTGTTAGAAGAGCCTTTCCATTCTTAAATGGTTCCACATGATAAAATGCTGACTTTGTTTCTTAATTCTTTATAATTTTCAAAGCTGCCAGAGTGTCTATTCAGATATAGTTTTATCAGAAGAAATTCAGGCCAGATTGACTATAGTTTAGTTCTGTGATCAAAGGCCATAACACCTTCCAAGTTTACTCCTAGGGTTTAAAGTTCATTGCTTTATCACGTCTTTTTTTTTTTTCCTCCTTCAAATGAAAAGGTTTCTTTTTCCTTGAATACATTTTTTGTTGCCTGGTACAGTGGCTTACACCTGTAATACCAGCACTTTGGGAGGCTGAGGCAGGTGGATTACCTGAGGTCAGGAGTTCAAGACCAGCTTGACCAACATGGTGAAACCCCCGTCTCTACTAAATACAAAAAATTAGCCAGGCATGGTGACACATGCTTATAATCCCAGCTACTTGGCCATCACCATCTTGGCCAGGCTGGTGTTGAACGCCTGACCTAGTGATCTACCTGCCTTGGCCTCCCAAAGTGCTGGGATTTTAGGCGTGAGCCACTGTGTTTGGGCAATTAATTAATTAATTAATTAATTTATTTATTTATTTTTTTGGAGAGGGATTTTCACTCTTGTCACCCAGGCTGAAATGTAGTGGCGACATCTCAGTTCACTGCAGCCTCTGCCTCCTGGGTTCAAACAATTCTCCTGCCTCAGTCTCCCAAGTTGCTGGGACTACAGGCATGCACCACCACACCTGGCTAATTTTTTGTATTTTTAGTAGAGACAGGGTTTCACCACGTTTGCCAGAATGGTCTCAAACCCCTGACCAGAGGTGATCTGCCCTCGGCAGCGTACCAAAATGCATTCCTTTTTATTTTATGGACTATAGCTGTGAAATAACTAAAAGCAAAGGTCAGGAAAGGAAGAAAATAAAAAGATGAAATAAAGGAAAGGTCCGTAATTCACCAATTATAACCAGCCTCTGCTTTTGTAAGAGTATTTACTACTTGAGTAAATTAGGAAATTTTCAATATTGAATAACAGTGGCAGACTAAACATGAATAATTATCAAGGAGATAGTTAGCTCTAGTATAAAGTTCAGTATTCTGCCAGAGAATCCTAGGGGACTCTTAGCCAGCTCAATCTTGAAAGAAAAAAATGTGATATGAGTTCTTCTTGGCCCCATTTTGTTGCTTCAGTGGCTTCACATTGGCTCATAAGGCCTTCACTTATTTCTTTCTCTTATTTCTTGCCAACTCATCAACAAAAACATAAATTTGTTTCTATTGTAGATGTCTGAAAAGTTAAAAATTAATATTTTATTAATGGAATACAAATTACAGAATTTGCTGGTGAGATAAACTATACATAGGTAAAACAGTTAGATCCTAGGCCAGGGGACATGGCTTACGCCTGTAATCCCAACACTTTGGGAAGCTGCGGCAGGCAGATTGTTTGAGGCCCAGAGTTCTAGACCAGCCTGGGCACCATGGCGAAATCCCGTCTCTACTAAAAATACAAAAATTAGGCCAGGCACAGTGGTTCATGCCTGTAGTCCCAGCATTTTGGGAGGCCTAGGTGGGCAGATCATTTGAGGTCAGGAGTTTGAAACCAGCTTGGCCAACATGGTGAAACCTCATCTCTAATAAAAATAAAAAAATTCTCCAGGCCTTGTGGTGCACGCCTGTAATTCTAGCTATTCAGGAGGCTAAGGTAGGAGAATCGCTTGAAGCCGGAAGCTGGAGGTTACAGTGAGCCGAGATCACACCACTGTACTCCACCCTGGTTAACACAACGAGACTCCTTCTCAAAAAAATAAAAATAGTAGCAATAAATAAACAAAAATACAAAAATTAGCCAGGCCTGGTAGCATACACCTGTAATCCCAGCTATTTGGGTAGCTGAGGCACAAGAATCACTTGAACCTGGGAGGTAGAGTTGCAGTGAGCCAAGATCATGCCACTGTACTTCCTCCTGGGTGACAAAGAAAAAATAATACGTCTAAGGTAATCATGTGCTGAACATGAATACTAAGGAAATTCAAAGATCTTTGACCAGTTTTTCTCCTGGGACTATCCCCATAGTAATTAAAGCACCAGTACATAGGACATAAAAGTACTAAGATATAACAGCAGCAAAAAGCTGAAAACTGTTTGAATTCCTACAGTATAGAAATGACTGAATAAGTTAAGGTTTATTCACCCCAAGAAATGGCATGGAGGCATCAAGCAGAATGAATTGATGACTTGAAGGGAGAGAATTCCATGACCTATTGTTATGTTAGAAAAGGAAGATACAAGGCCGGGCGCGGTGGCTCAAGCCTGTAATCCCAGTACTTTGGGAGGCCGAGGCGGGTGGATCACGAGGTCAAGAGATCGAGACCATCCAGGTCAACATGGTGAAACTCCGTCTCTACTAAAAAAAATATACAAAAAATTAGCTGGGCATGGTGGCGCGTGCCTGTAATCCCAGCTACTCAGGAGGCTGAGGCAGGAGAATTGCCTGAACCCAGGAGGCGGAGGTTGCGGTGAGCCGAGATCGCGCCATTGCACTCCAGCCTGGGTAAAAAGAGCGAGACTCCGTCCCAAAAAAAAAAAAAAAAGAAAAAAAAAGAAAAGGAAGATACAGAAAAGAGTGTGTAGTATCCCATTTTGTAAAATAGTAATGACCCAAAAAGCCCCAAATGCATGTATGTGTATGTATTATGACCATGTGAGTGGTGAGAAAACTCAGAAAAGATACATGCTAGATTACAAACCTGGTCAAGGTGTCGATGTGAGTAGGAGGAGGGAATAGCAGTAAGGAGCCAAACAATGAAGGAAAGAGGGAAAAATATTTAAAGAATTCAGTCTTCATTTATATACAACTACAGGGTGTCTGTATAGAAGGAAGTGAAATAGTTACCTTTTTAAAATTCAAAGGGCACTGGGCACGGTGGCTTACACCTGTAATCCCAGCACTTCGGGAGGCCAAGGCAGGTAGATCATCTGAGTTCAGGAGTTCAAGACCAGCCTAGCCAATATGGTGAAACCCTGTCTCTTCTAAAAATACAAAAAATTACCCAGGTGTGGTAGTCCGTGCCTGTAATCCCAGCTACTCAGGAGGCTGAGGTGGGAAAATTCCTTGAGCTCAGGAGGCAGAGGTTGCAGTGAGCCGAGGTGGTGCCACTGTATTCCCACCTAGGTGACAGAGTGAGACCCTGTCTCAAAAAAAAAAAAAAAAAAAAATTCAAAGGGATAAATCAGTATTACTTAGGCTAATCAAGAAAACTTTTTGAATAAGAAGAGTCTGAAAACAAACATGTATTAAGCCAAGATTTTGGAGTGGAGTTAGTGTGGCGGGAGAAGAAATTTTAGAAGACACATTGTAAGCAAGATAATAAAGAAAGAATAGATTTTTTACTTATGTAATAAATAAGGAATTAATTGCAGAATAATTGGGGCAGTGATTAAGAAAAAGTTGGCCAAGTCAGCAAAGGTCCTGTATTGTATAGTTTCATTATGTGAAATCTCTGCCATAGGCAAATCCGTAGAGACAGATAATAGATTAGGTATTGCCAAGGACTAGGGGGATTGTCAGAAAATGGGGAGTGACTGCTCATGGACATGGAGTTTTTTTAATTGCGATGTTCTAAAATTCATTGTGGTGATAGTTGCACAATTCTGTGACTATATCAGAAGCTCTTGAAATATATACTTTATTTTATTTATTTAATTTTTTCGAGATGGAGTCTCACTTTGTTGCCTAGGCTGGAGTGCAGTGGTAGGATCTTGGCTCACTGCAACCTCCACCTCCCAGGTTCAAGCGATTCTCCTGGCTCAGCCTCCCAAGTAGCTGGGATTACAAGCATGCACCACCACACCTAATTTTCATATATTTTTTTTTTAGTAGAGGTGAGGTTTCACCATGTTGGCCATGCTGGCCTTGAACTCCTAACCTCAGGTGATCACCCGCCTTGGCCTCCCAAAGTGCTGGGATTACAGGCATGAGCCACCTCAGCTACTCGGGAGGCTGAGGTGGGAGAATTGCTTGAGTCCAGGAGGTGGAGGTTGCAGTGAGCCAAGATCATGCCACTGCACTCCAGCCTGGGCAACAAGAGGGAAACTCTGTCTCAAAAATAAATAAATAAATACATGCATGCACATGCACGCACACACCCACGTATATATATACACACACACACATACACACAATGAATATAACTGAGTGAGTAAAAGAGTGCACCAAAGACCTGGAAGCAACCTAAGGGGTCCATGATTCCAGTTTTCAGGTAGAACCACATTCAACTATCATTTCTTCCAAACTTTTGCAATGGAATAGAAATTTGAAACCTGGGTTATCTCCTTAATTCCCCATGTGCTATAAGGAAATTTGGTACAAATTGAACAGTTGGACTTTAGTATCTCCATCTAATATTAAACTACCTTAAGGGCCAGGCATGGTGCCTCATGCCTGTAATGCCAGCACTTTGGGAGGCCAAGGTGGGCGAATCACGAGGTCAGGAGTTCAAGACCAGACTGGCCAACATGGTGAAATCCTGTCTCTACTAAAAACCCCGTCTCTTCTACCTCTACCTCTTGGGAGGCTGAGGTAGGAGAATTGCTTGAACTGAGACTCAGGAGGCGGAGGTTGCAGTGAGCCAAGATTGCACCACTGCACTCCAGCCTGGGCTACAGAGCAAGACTGCATTTCAAAAAAAAAAAAACTACCTTAAGTACTTTGGCACTGCAGAAATGTAAAGCACCACTTTTATTTTTCATTTCTAGGGGAGGTAACTCCAGGACTATCTCAGGTGGAATATGCACTTCGCAGACATAAACTAATGTCTCTGATCCAGAAGGAAACACAAGGACAGAGTGGGACAGACCAGACAGTGGTTGTGCTCTCCAACCCTACATACTACATGAGCAACGATATTCCCTATACTTTCCACCAAGACAACAATTTCCTGTACCTGTGTGGATTCCAAGAGCCTGATAGTATTCTCGTCCTTCAAAGCCTCCCTGGCAAACAATTACCATCACACAAAGCCATACTTTTTGTGCCTCGGCGAGATCCCAGTCGAGAACTTTGGGATGGCCCACGATCTGGCACTGATGGAGCAATAGCTCTAACTGGAGTGGATGAAGCCTATTCTCTAGAAGAATTTCAACATCTTTTACCAAAAATGAAAGGTAACAAATGGGAGCAGAAGTCACATTACAAACCAGATTGGGTCTTGCCTGTTTAGAGAAGTCCTTAATTTCATTATCGTAGCACCACCATTTCTTCAAGATTGCTGACCAGCTTCTTGATATTTGACTACTACTTCTTATCTTAGTGCTCTTGCCAAATCCTCAAAAGGAGGTACTGTTCTCCAAGAATGATCATCACAGCATCAGAATCGCCTGGCAATCCATATTAAAATTAAAAATGTGTAATATGTAATAGGCAGTAAAATCTCAGGTCTCTACCTTATAGCTACTAAATCAGAATCTGCATTTTAACAAGATCCTTATGTGGTTCATAAACAGTTGAGTTCTTTTTTTTTTTTTTTTTTTTTTTTCTTTTGAGGCAGAGTCTCACTCTGTCCCCCAGGTTGGAGTATAGTGGCACAGTGATGGCTCACTGCAACCTCAAACCCCAAAGCACAGTCTTCCTGCCTCAGCCTCCAAAATATAGGGACCACCTGGGCACACCACCACATCTGGCTAATTTTTAAAAATTTTTTGTAGAGACGGACTTTCATTTTGTTGCCTAGGCTAGTTTTGAACTTCTGGTCTCAAGGGAGTCCTACCTTGGACTCCCGAAATGCTAGGATTACAGATGTGTTGCACCGTGCCTGGCCACAGTTGACTTCTTGTCCCTCAAAGAAATTACTTTCTCTGTAGTTCCTCTGGTGAAATTTTAATCAGTCTGAATGTTTTGAGATTTTTCTTCTGGGAATTTTTTTCAGAAACTACACCACATTATATAGTTTACATATCTAGTTTATATATATAATATTTTTTTTTTTTTTTTTTTTTTTTTTTTTTTTTTGAGACGGAGTTTCGCGCTCGTTACCCAGGCTGGAGTGCAATGGCACGATCTCGGCTCACCGCAACCTCCGCCTCCTGGGTTCAGGCAATTCCCCTGCCTCAGCCTCCTGAGTAGCTGGGATTACAGGCACGCACCACCATGCCCAGCTAATTTTTTGTATTTTTAGTAGAGACGGGGTTTCACCATGTTGACCAGGATGGTCTCGATCTCTTGACCTCGTGATCCACCCGCCTCGGCCTCCCAAAGTGCTGGGATTACAGGCTTGAGCCACCGCGCCCGGCCACTATATATTTAGTTTATACTATCTTTAGTAATTCTTATAAAACTTTAGCTCTGGGAAGCGTTTTATTTTTTGAAGTATCTTAGGAGATAGATGATCAAGTTTAGAAATACTGATTTTAGGGCAAGATAATATATAACTGTAAAGTTTTTGTTTGGTTTTTCTTATATGGCTCATAAATCATTTCTGAAGTTAGCTTCTAAAAGAGAATTCCAAAAATGTTTCTCACAATCATGAAATATATTAGACTGTTTCCTATAAAGACTCTTTTGGAAGAAAAGACTCATTTGAGGTCAGGAGCCGTGGCTCACGCCTGTAATCCTAGCACTTTGGGAGGCCAAGGCTGGTGGATCACGAGTCAGGAGATCGAGACCATCCTGGCCAACATGGTGAAACCCTGTCTCTACTAAAAATACAAAAATTAGCTGGGCATGGTGGCACACACCTATAGTCTCAGCTACTCAGGAGGCTGAGGCATGAGAATCACTTGAACCCCAGAGGCAGAGGTTGCAGTGAGCTGAGATTGTACCACTGCACTCCAGCTTGGTGACAGAGTGAGACTGTCTCAAAAAAAAAAAAAAAGAAAGAAAAAATACTCATTTCAATTTGTCAGTTCTAATATGTTTGATTAAATTCATTTTATTACTTTATAGAAATATTTTCTATTTTATAGATAACTAGCCTGTTCAATTCATTGAACTTTCTTGTGTCTTCAAAATCCACGTAAATTGAGGCATAGAATCATTTTCTTTGTAGCTTTTTTATTTCTTGCATTGATAGTTGTCATATTCTACTGTCTAAATTTCATTAACTCAGTATAGTTACAATCTCATGTAAAATAAATTTCTCAAAAGTACTTTTCAGTCACCATTCTTAATATTAGCCGAAATCATATTTTTTAAAGGCTAAAAAACCTTTGAAAAAGTGAGCTATGATTTCATACACTGTGAACAGGTAGTAGAGGTTGTTTTACTTAAATTATAACAATTGGCCAAGTACAGTGGCTCACGCCTGTAATCCCAGCACTTTGGGAGGTCAAGGTGGGCAGATTGCCTGAGGTCAGGAGTTTGAGAACAGTCTGACTAACATGGCGAAACCCCCGTCTTTACTAAAAATACAAAAAAAATGGCTGGGCATGGTGGCGTACACCAGTAATCCAGCTAATTGGGAAGCTGAGGCAGGGGAATTGCCTGAACCAGGGAGGTGGAGGTTACAGTGGGCTGAGATCATTCCACTGCACTCCAGCCTGGTCAACAAAGTGAGACTCTGTCTCAAAAAAAAAAATATATATATGACAATTAAATTTTCGTCTATTATAAGTAGGATAAGTGTTTCCCATGTAATACACATTCAAAACCATTTTTATTTTAAAAATGAAAATATACAGGACATAGGATCACTAGTGCATATCCAATCAAAGTTTTCTGGACTTTTTTCCCCTCTAGTTTCCCCAAAGTACCTTTTAGTCATATAAAACGTACAGACCTTCTCACTTGGATTGTTGGGAATACTGTTCCTAGCCTACTGTTAGAAAGAAAAAGTACAAATGTAGATCTATCTGCTGTTAAGTGCAAATCATTTTCATAATGAGCCTTTATATTGTACATCTTAGGCAAATATAGACCATTTCCTTAGGTGTCTAAAGTTGAAAAGTGAGCTGTGATTGTTTACAAAGAGAATGTGTAGCAGTTGTAAAGGGAGAAGTCCGGAAATATCAACTGTAGTGTTTTGGTTTTTTTTTTCTTTTTTAAATATTTTTCATTTTTTTTTTTTTTAAGACTGGATTTTACCATGTTTGTCAGGCTGGTCTTGAACTCCCGACCTCAGATGATCCACCCACCTTGGCCTCCCAAGTGCTTGGATTACAGGCGTGAGCCACTATACCTGGCCAACTGTAGTGTTTACATAGCAATGAATAATTGCTCCAGAATGGGAGGAGAAACCTTTCCCCAGTACTGAGATCATTATGTGAAAGGATGGGACACTTTACCCATAAAGTCATGATCTGAGTATGTTTTTCTGTCCTTTTGTGTACAATTATTCAGCAAGTGCCTCAGCTCAATAAGTGATGGTGAAGAACAGTTGTTTTAATTGTTTTTTAACAATAAATAATGAAGGCTGGGTGCAGTGGCTCAACGCATATTATCCCAGCATTTTGGGAGGCTGAGGCGACTGGATCACAAGGTCAGGAGTTCGAGACCACCCTGGCCAACATGGTAAAACCCCTGTCTGTATTAAAAATACAAAAATCAGCCGGGCGTGGTAGCGTGCACTTGTAGTCCCAGGTACTTGGGAGGCTGAGGCAGATGAATCACTTGAACCCAGGAGGCGGAGGTTGCAGTGAGCCAAGATCGTGCCACTGCACTACAGCCTGGGCAACAGAGGGAGACTCTGTCTCACAAAAAAACAATAAATAATGAAATCAAAGCTTGAATAAAGCTTTAGTCCCATCTGTCATCCTTTATAAAGAACACTGAAGTTTAGGGGCAGAAAAGCTGTATATTCGGTATTAGAATATCTTGCAGCTTCCAGGAAATTACCTTCCTAGTGATTTATAATCAAACCTTCATTGCTGCAGTCCTGAGAGAGTTTTACTCTCAACACTTTAGAGTTCCACATTACAGGTTTTATACTTTTGACTCTTGTTCCAGTCGTTATGACGGTTGAGATTTCTTCTTGTTGGTAGTTTTGTTTTAAATTTATTTTTTGGCTTCTCATTCTAAGCTGAGACGAACATGGTTTGGTATGACTGGATGAGGCCCTCACATCCACAGCTTCACTCTGACTACATGCAGCCCCTGACTGAGGCCAAAGCCAGGAGCAAGAACAAGGTTCGGGGTGTTCAACAGCTGGTACAGCGCCTCCGGCTGATCAAATCTCCTGCAGAAATTGAACGAATGCAGATTGCTGGGAAGCTGACATCACAGGTATGATTCCTATTGAAAATGATTTTTTCCAGATTGGAAAAATTATAAACTCTTAAGATTCAGTAAGCACCTTGGGGCCGTATACCCAGTGCAGTCTTCTCACAGGCAGATGGGCATCTAGCTTCTGCTGCAGTGTGTAATGAACATACCTAGAGACTTGCTTAATACCTTGTAAGGCAAAGTAAATGTGCCTTCTGTTAAGATTGTTCTTTTACTCATCCATCTTTGTTGTTGCTGTTCTTGTTGTTGTTTTGAGATAGAGTTTTGTTCTTGTTGCCCAGGCTGGAATGCAATGGCATGATCTCAGCTCACGGCAACCTCCACCTCCTGGGTTCAAGTGATTCTCATGCCTCAGCCTCCCGAGTAGCTGGGATTACAGGCATGTGCCACCATGCCTGGCTAATTTTGTATTTTTAGTAGAGATGGGTTTTATCCTTGTTGGTCAGGCTGATCTTGAACTCCTGACCTGAGGTGATCCACCCATCTCAGCCTCCCAAAGTGCTGGGATTACAGGTGTGAACTACCATGCCCAGCTTACCCATCAATCTTCTCTCTCCTTGGAACAACAGAAATTAATTCTGTTTCCTTTCTTTATAGTTACACTAATAGTGTCATTTAAACAGTTTGGTTTCTAAGAAAGACTCAGGACCCAAAGTGACAGTGCTTACAGATCTGCAGTTTATTATAGGAAAAGGGTACAAAATAACCACAGTACAGAAGTAAGGATATATAGCACAGCCAATGGCTGTTTCAAAGCAAGGAGCGCAGAGAAGATAGGTGCTGGCTTCTATGGTCTTCCTTAGGCAAGGGCCAGGTAGAATGTATCTTTCTCTTACAGATTAGGAATCACAGTGTTGTCATACTCTGCTCAGGCTACCATAACAAAACAATCTTCATGGCTTAAGCAAGAGAAATTTATTGTCTCATAATTTTGCAGTATGGAAGTCTGAGATTAGGGTGCCATCATGGTCCGTTTCTGGTGAGGGCTCTCCCGGCTTACAAGAAAGTCACTCTCTTGCTGTGTCCTTACATGACAGGGAAAGAGGGCCTTCTTATAAGTCCATAGTCCCATTAGATTAGAGCCCCACCCTTAATTGCCTAATTTAACCTTAATTACCTCCTAAAGACATAGAGATTGGAGCTTAAACACATTAATTCTGGGGGAAACACAATTCAGACCATAGCACATACACAGAATACCTCAGGATCAGAGACCCCAAAATGGAATCTCAGCTAGGGATTTTTGTTTTTTTGATCACATAGTCATATTCCTGCTATGTAATGGTAAAGCCACCAAGAGGTCTCACAGAGACCAAGTGTAAACCATAAATCTCACCGGCAAACTGATACAGACTACCCCAAAACTCCGTATTTCATTTATTCTCTCCAAAGTGTTGGCCATTGACTTAATTTAAATATTTTTTAACTGTGGTGAACTATGCATAACATAAAAGAAGCTATTTTAACCATTTTTAAGTATGAAATTCAGTGACATTAAGTATATTCACATTCTTGTGCAGCCATCACCACTTTTCCATCATTCCAAATCGAAGCTATACACATAAATAATACCCTCCCATTCTCCCCTTCTGCAGCCCCCAGTAACCTCTACTTTCTCTATAAATCTACCTATTTGGTGTGGAATCATACAACATTGGCTTTTTGTGACTGGCTTATTTCACTAAGCATAATGTTTTTAAGGTTCATCCATTAGAATTTCATTCTTTTTTTTTTTTCTCTTTTGTGACAGAGTCTTGCTCTGTTACCCAGTCTAGAGTGCAGTAGCATGATCATAGCTCACTGTAGTCTCGACCTCCTGGGTTCAAGTGATCCTTCCACCTTAGCCTCCCAAGTAGCTGAGACCACAGGCACATGCCACCATGCCTGCTAATTTTTTAAATTTTTTGTAGAGACAGAGTCTCTCAATGTTGTCCAGGCTCAAACTCCTGAGCTCAAGCAATCCGCCCACATCAACCTCCCAAAATGCTGGGATTACAGGTATGAGCCGTAGTGCCCAGCCTCATTCTTTTTAAAGACTGAATAATATTTCATTATATGCGTATGCCATATTTTATTTGTCCATTCATCTATTGATAAACATTTGGTTTCTGTCTCTTTTTTATTATTGTGAATAATGTTGCTGTGAGCATAAATGTACAAATATCTTCTGTTCAAGTGTCTTTTAATTCTATTTGGTATATTCACACAACTGGAGTTACCAGATCAAACTGTAATTCAATGTTTAATATTTTGAAGACCGCCATACTGTTTCCCATAGTGGCTACACCATTTCATGTTCCCACTAGCAGTGCACCACGTGTTCTAATTTCTCCACTCTACACCAACACTTGTTCTGTTTTTATGGTAACAACCAATCCTAATGGGTGTGAAGTCATATCTTACCTTGGTTTGGATTTTCATTTCCCTGATGATTAGTGGTGTTGGGCATCTTTTTATGTGCTTATTGCCTTCCTAATCCTTTTTTTTTTCTTTTTGAGAGGGTCTCACTCTTATTGCTCAGGTTGGAGTGCCTGGTGAGATCATAGCTTGCTGCAGCCTTGAAGTCCTGGACTTAGGGGATCCTCTTGCCTCAGCTTCCTGAGTAGCTTGGATTACAGGCACATACAACCATGCCTGGCTAATTTTTTAGGTTTTTGTAGAGATAGAGTCTCACTGTATTGCCCAGTCTGGTGTTGAACTCCTGGCCTCATAAGATCTTTCATCCTCAGCCTCCCAAAATACTAAGATCACAGGCATGAACCACCCCGCCCAGCTTCCTCTTAACATTTTCAATCACTATGTTTCCTGCCATGCCTTGACCAAGGAAGGAACTTCAGCAAAATAGTCCTGGCTGATTTTAGGCCTGGAATTAGCAGAACAGTTCACTCTACCCCATAACCAATATTAATTCTATTTTTTGATAAAACAATAATCCTGAGTTGATAAGAGTTACTTTATAATATCTTATAGATAATCAAAATACATAGACCAGAAGGGCATAGTGGCTCACCCCTGTAATCTCAGCACTTTAGTAGGAGGCCAAGGTGGGAGGATCACATGAGGCAGCAAGGAGCTGGAGACCAGCCTGGGCAACATAGCAAGACCTCATCTCTACAAAAAAATGTTTTTAATTAGCCAGGCATTGTGGCATATGCTTGTAGTCCTAGCTACTGTGGAGGCTGAGGCAGAAGGATCACTTGAGCCCAAGAGTTTCAGGTTACAGCGAAGTATTATCACACTACTGCATCCCAGCCTGAGTGACAGAGCAAAACCCTGTCTCTAAAAAAATGCATACACAGAATCCAAACATTTACAGTGACTATTGAAGGGTTGTTACTGATTTAAACAGACAGCTGATTTATCCAATTACACTTTCTTATGTCTTTTCTATGAATTGTACAATCCTTTGGCCTCCCTGATCTACCATTTTCTGCATTTTATGGTGTATAGCTGCTGAATTATTAAAAACAATAATTTATCATTAATGAAGTCTAAATATTCATCAAGCCAATTCTCCTCCATAGGGGTAACATTCTAAGAGGACTTTAATTCAGTCTCTCAATATATTTGATCATCATCATTAGTAAGTATTATACTAAAGTTTATAAGCTCCTAAAATCTGAATTTTACCTGATTACTATATTACATCATATAGCAGTATCATTGAAGTTAGAAGTCAGACAAAATTTAGCTGCTAAAGGCTTACGTTAAAATAAAAATTAAGGCCAGGCGTGGTGACTCACGTCTATAGTCCCAGCACTTTGGGAGGCTGAGGCAGGAGAATCACTTGAGCTGAGAAGTTCAAGACCAGCCTGGGCAACATGGAGAGACCCTGTCGCTACAAAAATTTTTTTTAAATAGCCAGTCTTAGTGGTCCCATCTACTTGGGAAGCTGAGGTAGGAGGATCACTTGAGCTGGGGCAGTTGAACCTGCGGTGAGCTGTGATCATGCCACTGCACTCTAGCCTGGGCAACAGAGCAAGACCCCATCTCAAAAAAGAATAATAACATTTTAAAAAATAAATTTAAAATTAAAAAAGATGGCTGGATGCAGTGGTTCACGCCTTAAATCTCAACACTTTGGGAGGCCAAGGCGGCAGATCTCTTGAGCCCAGGAGTTCAAGACCAGCCTGGGCAACATGGTGAAACCTTGTCTCTGCAAAATACAAAAAAATTAGCTGGGCATGATAGTATGCACCTGTTAGTCCCTGCTACTTGGGAGGCTGAAATGGGAGGATCACTTGAGCCCAGGGAGGTTGAGGCTGTAGAGAGCTGAGACTGCACCACTGTACTCCAGCCTGGGTGACAGAGTAAGACCTTGTCTCAATAAAGAAAGAAATAAAAGAAGACAAAAATCATGGTGTAATTATTTTGTCCCTCCCTATGCAATTTACGTCTTCTTATATACCATATGTTATTTCTCATAGGAGTCTAGATCAGAGGCCATATCTCTGCTATTTCAAGATTCAACACATCTTGAAAACAGCCAAATTCCTTCTCGAAAAGTTACGTGATATGACTGGATGTGGTGGCTCACGCCTATAATCCCAGCACTTTGGGAGGCCAGGACAGGTGGATCACTTGAGCCCAGGAGTTTGAGGCCAACCTAGGCCACATAGTAAGACCTCATTTCTACAAAAAAAAATTTTTTTAATTAGCTGGTTGTGGTGGCACACACCTGTAGTCCCAGCTACTTGGGAGGCTGACGTGGGAAGATCACTTGAGCCCAGGAAGTCAAGGCCGCAGTAAGCCATGATCATGCCACTGTACTCTGTCTTAGGTGACAGAGTGAGACCCTGTCTCAAAAAGTTACATGGTTTCACAGATGTTGACCTGGTTTCACAGATGTTGATTCGCAGTGAGAAGGGTCCTGCAACAGAACTCATTTATCTACCACCGGAAACACTCATCCTGTTTAAAATTTGTCCAGGACCCACAGACTTGCACTATAGGAAAAGAATGGTTGGCACTCAGTTGCAATGTTGTAGCTGTTAAAAAGCACCTCAACAGGTTGCATCCTTTGGTTAGAATTTTCATAGACCCCAGGGTCTGTGAGTGTCCCGTGCATGCACAGCGTGGGTTTCTGCCATGGGAATCACTGGCAGTTGTGCTTGGGATACCTTAGACTCCATTTAAATTAAGATATCTGTAATGCAGCTTGTGTTAACATGCAAGCTTATTCCCACTGTTGGGTTGATTTGGACATGTTGGGGTAGCACATGCTGTAAATTCTTAAGACCCATTTTGTTAGCACTGCCTATCATTTTGAACAGCTTGCCACCCTTGTTCTTACTCTTGAAATAAGATGCCTTCAAGGCACCTTATTGGCATCGGCAAATCTATTTCATCAGTATGTCTTTCCTCATTAAAAACAAATCCACCTGGTCAGTTGCTCCTAGCCTGGCTCCTAATTCCACTGAGGCTGTCTTATTTTGAGTGTGGGAACACGACATGTTGTTGCCATTAAATATTAATACAACTAATATTTATACAACTTTTATTTGTACGACTGCTTTAGTACAACTAGGAAATAAATTTGGGGCCCCAAAATATTGAGTCCCCCAGGCTTAGGTCATATGAGTGGTAGTCACACCTAAATACACTCCTTTGCATGTACTTTCCAGAATAATCATCCACATTGAATTTGGAATTCTCAGGAATATAGGCCCGCCAAGTTATACCTTGTTCTTTCTTTTTGTCCCTGAGCCAAGTGTCCCAATTTTCTCTCCATGTCCTTAGGTCTGTTCATGCACAATAACAATGCAAATAGCTATTTTTACACATATTATAATAGATGGAATGTGGCATGAGATAGCGTTCTATCATCATATTCTGGTACCTTTGTAAAACGCTTATCATCTTAATTAATGGTTATATGTGTTAATTGAGATGATTATTCATTGATTTTCAATTTTTTTTGTGAGATGGAGTCTCACTTTGTCACCCAGAATGGAATAGCACTATCTTGGCTCACTGCAGTCTTCACCTCCCAGGTTCAAGTGATTCTCCTGCCTCAGCCTCCTGAGTAGCTGGGACTACAGGCGTGCACCACCATGCCTGACCAATTTTTGTATTTTTAGTAGAGACAAGGTTTTTCACCATATTGGTCAGGCTAGTCTTGAACTCCTGACCTCATGATCCACCCATCTTGGCCTCCCAAAGTGCTGGGATTACAGGCCTGAGCCACCACGCCCAGCTGACTGATTTTCAAATTTAACTGGCTAAATATTCTCACAGATTGCTTTCCCAACACAGATCATTTATAATAGGTACATCCTGTGAAACAGGAATCAAGATACAGCCTTATTTATATTATTCCATATAATCATGGATAGCTGTCCCATTTTTTAATCCATTTTGAAGACATATGTCACTCCTGTAAGTGTGCTTGTTAGATTGGCTGTTGTCTGGCTCTCTTTTTTTGCTGTTCAAAAAAGGAGGGGAAAGCTGGGCATGGGTGGTGATGCCAGTAGTCCCAACTACTCAGGAGGCTGAGGCAAGAGGATCACTTGAGGCCAGGAGTTAGAGGCTAGTAGATTATGATAGAGGTGCTATGAGAGTGCCTGTGAGTAGCCACTGCACTCACAGGCAACACAGCAAGACTCCATTTCTTAAAAAGGAGGGGATTTCATAAGTCCTTCACCCCAAGGAGTATCTGAGTCAAAGCAAAGAGAGAACATTATTCATTGTCTTTAAGCATTTCTTGAGGCAGCAGAAGCATCAGTTGAGCTTTTGTACCATTCATTTGTTGGCTTCCTTCCCCTTAGCAGCAATCTTCCGTTTCTTAATCATTTTTTAAGTTTGTTATTGTCTATATATAAATTATACGACATATTTTGATATACATAATACAGTGGTTACCACAGTCAGGCAGATCCATTTATTATTAATTTCAGTGCAAACCTTTCCTGCTGAAGGAGACTTCCCCTGGGTCAGCTACTGAGCTAGTCCAAACATATGGAGATAAATTGAATAAATACAGAAAATGGAACTATACTGTTGGCAGCTAGGACAATTTTTATTAACAATTTAAGCTTCTGTGGAGCCCACTGGTATACGTTACATCATTATTCAGTGCATACTGGCTGGCTTGGGTTCCTCCACCCATTTAATAGACTTGGTTGCCATTCAAGAGATCAACTTGTTGGTTCCAGTCACCTTAAATTCCGGCATAGAGTTTCTTTGGTAAGTATCAGCATGCCATACTTTGATTTTTCCCTCAGAATTTCCATAGAGATTTCCAAAGAGCAATTCCCCATGTGGTGGGGGCCTTTTATTGTTCAGTTATTTGTGACCCGCTTGTTAAACCAGTTGCAAGTCCATTAGTGGCAGCCCAAGTCAATATTTACCCACATAATAGGGCTTTTGTGTCTAGTTCTATCAGGACTATGTTTGTAGCCTGTAATTTAGCTCTGTTGACCAACTTGTTCTTAACTTTTTCCATAGGATTTTACCTTCTGCTGGACTCTGAACGTCTACTTTTCATACAAAATTGTCCTCAGTTCTAGAACAGCTGTCTGTGAACCAGTTTGATTGCCTGGCGTCTGTGGGCAAATAATTGAAAGGAGGGATCCTAGGGGGAAAAGACTGCTTGCTCATGAATCTGATGAGTGTTTCACATGGATCCTGTTACGGTAGCATATAGTTCATTTCCATCACTTCCATTTCATGACAGAACTTTTTTTTTTTTTTGAGACAGTTTCACTCTTGTTTCTCAGGCTGAAGTGCAATGGTGCAATCTCAGCTCACCACAACCGCAGCCTCCTGGGTTCAAGGGATTCTCCTGCCTTAGCCTCCTGAGGAGCTGGGATTACAAGCATGCACCACCATGCCCCGCTAATTTTTGTATTTTTGTAGAGATGGGGTTTCTCCATGTTGGTCAGGCTAGTCACAAACTCCCAACCTCAGGTGATCCACCTGCCTCGGCCTCCCAAAGTGCTGGGATTACAGCCATAAGCCACCACACCCAGCCTTATGACGTAACTTCTTTGGACGTTGTCCATCTTACTGAAATGCAGTTTTGTTTTTTTTTTTCTGCAATAGAGGTTACTACTTTTCTTTTTTTTCTGAGACGGAGTCTTGCCCTTTTGCCCAGGCTGGACTGAAATGGCGCAATCTCGGCTCACTGCAACCTCCACCCCCTGAATTCAAGGGATTCTCCTGCCTTAGCCTCCCAAGTAGCTGAGATTATAGACACCCGCCACCACACTTGGCTGAGTTTTGTCTTTTTAGTTGAGATGGGATTTTGCCAAGTTGGCCAGGCTGATCCTGAACTCTTGGCCTCAGGTGATCTGTCAGCCTCAACCTCCCAAAGTGCTGGGATTATAGGTGTGAGCCACCACGCCTGGCTGAGATTACTTCTTTTCAATGGATACTTCTTTTCAATGGAATACATTTCTAACATCATGGATAATAAGGTATCTATTTCAGATTTTTTTTTATTTTTAAGATGGAGTCTCTCTCTGTCACCCAGGCTGGAGTACAGTGGCGTAATTTCGGCTCACTGCAGCCTCCGCCTTCCAGGTTCAAGCAATTCTCCTGCCTCATTCTCCCAAATTGCTAGGATTACAGGAGCCCACCACCACACCCAGCTAATTTTTATAGTTTTAGTAGAGATGCAGTTTCACTGTGTTGGCCAGGCTGGTCTCAAACTCCTGGCCTCCAGCGATTTGCCCAACTCAGCCTCCCAAAGTGCTGGCGTGAGTCACCATGCCTGGCCATATTTCAGGTCTTACTATAATGTTATAAATCTTTTAGTTGTAGGGAGTTGACTCAGTAAATGCTGTTACAAATTAGTAACTGTTTTTCAGAAGACACACAAGGAAAGCAACATCTGATAATGTCTTAGCCCGAAAAGTCCAGGAGTTAGTATAGAGCAGCAATTACAGCTTTTAATGGACTCTTGGGTGGCTGACACTTCTAATATCACTTCAGAATTAGAATTACATGTTTCCTTACATAGTAACTTTGGCCATAGCCTTCTGCAGTTCTAAGAAGGCTTGTTCAGGCCTTTAATCAAATAAGGTCTTTTTAAAAATTATTTATTTCTGCATGTATGGCTTTATTAATTGCTTAAATAAGGTCTTTTTCATGGTGATCTTATAAATTGGGGCCAAAAGTATCCTTAAGTGAGGTATATGACTTCTCTAAAAATCAAATAGGCCCACTAGGTATTAAACCTAAATAAGCCTCATAGGCAGGCAGTGAGAACACTACTCCTAGTGGTACGTAATGTGTCACATTGCTCCAACACATATAATTCCCTCAACATTTCATAGTCTCTGTTGGACCCTGGATACTTAGCATGGTTAATCAGTTATCCTCAATTATTCACATGATTTATGACCTCAGTAAAGTTACCTTTAGCTTGAAACAGATTTAGATGATACTAATAATACCGTCAATATATTGGATTGCCAGTTGGCTTAAAATGTACCTGGGATTATGTACCTGAGTTTATTTTAATGAGGTATAGGAAGACAAGCAAACAGAAAAATGACTTTTAGGAAGGAAAAAGTTTTTATACTCAGAGATCCCTAGAAATGAGGCTCAGCACACCACAAAAGGCCACATGGAGAAGCCAGGGTCGGTCAGGAGGCAGAAAGAGAAAGGGATAAAGCATGGGAGGAGCATTTAGAAATTGAAAGGCAAGGTAAGCAAGCTGAGCAGGCTTAGAGTTGGGGAGTTTGAATAATTTTAGTGGGCTGTGGTCTATAGGTATGGCCCCTAGTTGTCCAGTCTTTAACCCTGGGGTGATTTAGGGCAGGGGAATAGTGTCCAGGACTCCAGAGCCTGACAAAGGAGGCACGTGGTGGTGGTGGGGTGGTATGGACTTTGGATTGGTTGGTTTGCATGTCAAAGGTGTGCCCTTAGGCAAGTTGTCTACTGTCTCTAGGAGTTAGCTAACCGTGGAAGGAGCCATTCCCTTTCCATCAGTAAGTGCCAGATGCCAGAGCATCGAGGATGCAGAAAATAATCAAATATATTTAACACACACCAGTTGTATTCAAACTGGTTTCAGCAACCACTGGATTGTGACAGTACATGAGAGAGTTTAAATATTCTTGAGATAAGACTGTAAGTGTATATTGGAAATCTTTCTATGTGAATACAGACTATTGGCTCTCCCTGGTGACTGATAATGAGAAAAAAGTCTTAGATCAATATAGAATACAGTAATGTTTAGCTTACTCTACTAGGTGTGTAGTCTGGACTGTATCAGTGACTGCTGAGGTTCTTGGAGGTGTAATTTTCATGAGTCCTCTATACTCTACTGTCAGTCTGCTGACCCATCAGCTTTCCTCATTGGCCATACTGAGCCATTACATAGTGAGTTTATAGACATCAGTTCCTATATGTCTGATATTTCCTTATTTAGGGCAGTAATTTCTTACTGCCTTAGATTATCCAATATTGTTTCCAATTTACTAGTTCAATTGGTTTAGGTAATGCTGAAGGCTTTCCGTGTTCAATGAATACTGGAAGAAGAAAAGATCTGCAGGTTATTCATATTTTCATAATACCTGTTGAGGAAGGAATTTCCACTCAGACATTTTATCTACATCTGTTACACATTCAGGTAAGGGAGATACCACCACAGAATACATTTTTATCACATCCTCCTTTAATCAGACTTTTTTTTTTTCAAACAGAGTTTCAATCTGTTGCCCAGGCTGGAGTGCGATGGTGCAGTCTCAGTTCACTGCAACCTCCGCCTTCTGGGTTCAAGTGATTCTCCTGCCTCAGCCTCCCGAGTATCTGGGATTATAGGCGCCTGCCACCATGCCTGGCTAATTTT
This sequence comes from Sapajus apella, assembly GCF_009761245.1. Taxonomy (NCBI): domain Eukaryota; kingdom Metazoa; phylum Chordata; class Mammalia; order Primates; family Cebidae; genus Sapajus; species Sapajus apella. The sequence goes on from NW_022437106.1 coordinate 1,719,378, forward strand.
TGCATTTTTTTTTTTTTTTTTTTTTTTTGAGATGGAGTTTCGCTCTTGTTACCCCGGCTAGAGTGCAATGGCGCCATCTCGGCTCACCGCAACCTCCACCTCCTGGGTTCAGGCAATTCTCCTGCCTCAGCCTCCCGAGTAGCTGGGACTACAGGCGTGCGCCACCATGCCCAGCTAATTTTTGTATTTTTAGTAGAGACGGGGTTTCACTATGTTGGCCAGGATGGTCTTGATCTCTTGACCTCGTGATCCACCCGCCTCGGCCTCCCAAAGTGCTGGGATTACAGGCTTGAGCCACCGCGCCCGGCAATTTTTGCATTTTTAGTAGAGACGGGGTTTCACCCTGTTGCCCAAGCTAGTCTTGAACTCCTGACCTCAAGTGATTCCACCCACCTCAGCCTCCCAGAGTACTGGGATTACAGGCATGAATCACCTCTCCCATCTCAGACTTTTTTAAATTAAAAAAACATGTATAACTTTTTTAAAAAATTGAATTATGGACTTGAACCCTGGACTCTCAGATTAAAAGTCTGATGCTCGACCAACTGAGCTGGCAGACTTCTCACCAGACTTTTTACCCCTTTCACAGCAGCATCCCCACATGCCATGATTTAATTCTGTCATTCCTAAGTGCTTCTTTAGGAGCCCCAGACAGTATTGTACACTGTCTTACTCCATCCAGTAGGCTTAAAAGAGTTTCTTCTCTACCTCTAGGCCATTTTACTCACATGTTTGTAAAAGGTCTTGTGTTCCCTGCCAGGAGCTGGGGTTATGAGACCCTGGCCTACATATCAATGTTTTTTATCTGTTACCATGCTGATATTAAAACACAGCATTTTGACATCTGATGTTAGAGACTCACTGGAACCTTTCTCTTTCTAAAATTTCTTTAAACTCAGATAATATTGAACATACCTGCCTAACAATATAAAAACTGAATTTTTATTTGTTTGTTTGTTTTGAGGTGGGGTCTCCGTCACCCAGGCTGAAGTGCAGTCTCAGCTCACTGCAACCCTCACCTCCCAGGTTCAAGCAATTCTCATGTCTCAGCTTCTCGAGTAGCTGGGACTACAGGCATGTGCCACCACGCCATGCTAATTTTTTGTAATTTTTGGAGAAACAGGGTTTCACCATGTTAGCCATGAGCTCCTGAGATCAAGCAGTCTGCCTACCTCAGCCTCCCAAAGTGCTGGGATTACAGGCATGAGCCACCATGCCTGGCCTCTATGTGTTTTTTATTTAACTGTGGTGAGATGCATATAAAATTTTACCATTTTAGGCCAAGCGTGGTGGCATTTGCCAGTAATCCCAGCATTCTGGGAGGCCAAGGCAGGCGAAGTACTTGAGGCTAGGAGTTTGAGACCAGCCTGGGCAACATGGCGAAACCTCATCTCTACTAAAAATACAAAAAATTAGCTGGGTGTAGTGGCACATGGCTGTAATCCCAGCTGCTTAAGGAGGTGGAGGTTGCAGTGAGTTGAGATCATGCTACTGCACTCCAGCCTAGGCAACAGAGTGAGATTCTCTCAAAAAAAAAAAAAATTACCATTTTAGCCATTTTAAGTGTGTCTTAAAAATGGCTAAAATGGAAATTCAGTGACATTAGGTATATTACACTGCGTGTGACCATTACTGCTATCTTTTTTCAGACTTTTTTATCGTCCCAAATAGAAATTGTACCCAATAAGTAATCACTTCCCATTCTCCCCTCCTCCCAGCCCCTGGTAACTTCTACTTTTTTCTGTGAATCTGCCTATTCTAGCTACTTCATATAAGTGGAATCATACAATATTTGTCTTTTTGTGACTGGCTTACTTCATTTAGTATAATGTTTTCAAGATTCACCCAAGTTGTAGCATTTATCAGAATTCATTCTTCTATGGCTGAATAATATTCCATTGTATGTATACACAACGTTTTCTTCATCTTTTTATCTGTCGTTGGATACGCGGAGTGTTTCCATCTTTTGGACTATTGTGACTAATGCTGCTACGTACCTGGGTTTACAAATAATTGTTCAGGTCCCTGCTTTCCGCTCTTTGACGCATATACCCAGAAGTAGAATTATTAGATCTGTGGTGATTGTGTGTTTATTTATTTTTTTTCTTTTTTGAGACAGAGTCTCCATTTGTTCCCAGGCTGGAGTGCAGCAGCACCATCTTAGTTCACTGCAGCCCCGAACTTCTGGGCTCATGTGATCTTCCCATCTCAGCATCCTGACTATATGTTTAATTTTTTGAGAAACCACCATACAGTTTTCTACAGCAAATGGACCATTTTACATTTCTACCAGCAATACACAAAGGTTCCAGTTTTTCTACATTCTTGCCAACACGTGTTATTTTCTGCCTTTTGAGTGCTAGACATCTTAACAGGTGTGGAATGACATCTCATAGTTTTGATTTGCATTTCCTTAACAGTTAGTGATATTGAGCATATTTTCATATGTTTATTGGTCATTTGTGTATCTTATTTGGAGAAATACCTGTTCAACTCCTTTGCCCATTTTTTAAATTGGGTTGGGTTTTTTTGTTGTTGAGTTGTGGGAATCCCTTATATGTTTTTGATATTAACTCCTAATCTGATATTCTCCCATTATGGAGGTTGGCTTTTTACTGTTGATAGTATCCTTTAATGCACAAAATTTTTAAATTTTTATGAAGTCCAGTTTGTCTTTTTTGTTGGTGTTAACTGTGCTTTTGGTGTCATACTCAAGAAAATATTACTAAATCCAGTGACAGAGATATTCTTCTGTAGTTTCTTCAAAGAGTTTTATCATTTTCAGCTTAGATCTTTGACCCATTTTGAGTCATTATTTATATGTGGTGTAAGCTAAGGGGTAACCTTCTTTTTTTCATGCCCCCTTTCTTTCTTGATTTTATTTCTTTTGTAGTCTTAAACTTATTGTCTTTTTATTATCCAGAAAGTTGGGAAAAAGATCTTAAGTTGCCTTTTTACACCTTCCTGAGATCTAACAGCAAAGTCACATATGAAGTTCATGCTGGTGGATGCCTTTTATCACGGTATCAGTAATAACCTGAGTGAGCGGGTATCCCATAATGGTCTTCATACAACCGGAACTATACTGTCTTCATCAACAGCATTTCTGCAGCTTCAGGAGGCACTTACTATATGACAAGGGAGGGACACGACAGTTGCCCATGTCTAGATCTGTATGGTAGGCCTCTCCCTTCATCCATTTTAATAAACTAGGGGTTTCCCTGTGAACCATTCTCCTACTCAGCAATATTCAAAATGAGAGTTAGTGTTTTTTGACCTAAAGTTATCAGGAACCATTTTTAACAAGAGCTCCTCAGGGCGTTACATGTAATAATCTAGAAAGTGGCTCATATCTTTTACTGAATAGCCCCTTACGTCCATGGTTTTTTACCCATCATTGTCAACTTGCCACTAGAATTATTTTAGCTGTAGTTGATCACAATTGACTCATCAGAAAAATGATAGTGGCCCAGTTTCTTCGGGTTGGAGCTCCATCTGTTGATCAAAAAGAGAAGCTCATCTGAAAAAGATTCTGAGTTTACTTTCAGCCAGCACTGAAGGCACTAACCAAACCGCTGAACATTTAGCAGACCTACCAACGATACGCAATTCCCTTCCAATCCATTTTGCTGGCTCGTGAAGTTCAGGGTCTATCATTTTCACATTCCATGATTTCAAAGCATGTGCCATATCAAACCAAGGATGAATTTTTAAAAAAATGAATCAGTTATGCTGGGACAACTGGATATCCACATGGAAAAGAATGAAGTTGCGGCCGGGCACAATGGCTCACACTTGTAATCCCAGCACTTTGGTAGGCTGACGTGGGTGGATCACTAGGCCAAGAGATCAAGACCATCCTGGCCAACATGGTGAAACCCCATCTCTACTAAAAATATAAAAATTAGCTGGGTGTGGTGACATGCTCCTATAGTTCCAGCTACTAGGGAAGCTGAGTCAGGAGAATTGCTTGAACCCAGGAGGCAGAGGTTGCAGCGAGCCGGGATCATGCCCTGCACTCCAGCCTGGTGACAGAGTCAGACTCCATCTCAAAAAAAAAAAAAAAAAAGAATGAATGAAGTTGTATTCCTACTTCACACCATATCTAAAAATTAACCTAACTAGCCAGGTGTGGTGGCATATGCCTGTAATCCCAAGAACTCGGGAGGCAGGGGTTGCGTTGAGCCAAGATTGCACCAATGCACTCTAGCCTGGAGCAAGACTCTATCTCAAAAATAAATAAAAATAATAATGGATCAGTGACCTAAACTTAAGAGAGAAAATTATAAAACTATTAGAAAAAACATAAGGTTGAATCTTCATGACCTTGAATTTGCCAAAGGATTCTTAAATGTTATACCAAAAGCACAGGCAACAAAAGAAAAAGCAGATAAATACACTGTATCAATGTTTAAAACTTCCGTACATCAAAGGGCACTTTTTCACACTGAGAAACAGCCTTAAAAAGGAAAAAAAAAAAAAAAAAAGGCTGGGCACAGTGGCTCACGCCTGTAATCCCAGTACTTTGAGAGGCCAAGATGGGTGGATCACCTGAGGTCAGGAGTTTGAGACCAGCCTGGCCAACATGGTGAAATCCTGTGTCTATTAAAAATACAAAAAATTAGCCAGGCATGGTGGCAGGCGCCTGTAACCCCAGCCACTCAGGAGGCTAAGGCAGGAGAATTGCTTGAACCTGGGAGGTGGCGGTTGCAGTAAGCCAAGATTGTGCCACTGCACTCCAGCCTGGGCAACAGAGCAAGATTCCTTCTCAAAATAAATAAATAAAATTTTATTAAATTTAAAAATAAATTAATTAAAAGGCTGACCTCGGTGGCTCATGCCTGCAATCCCAACACTTTGGGAGGCCAAGGTGGGCAGATCTCGTGAACCCAGGAGTTTGAGATCAGCCTGAGCAACATGGTGAAACCCCATTGTATGAAAAATAAAAAAATAAATTAGCTGGGTGTAATGGCATGCATGTGTAGTTTCAGCTACTCATGAGGCTGAGGCAGAAGGATCACTTGAGCCTGGAAGGCAGAGGTTTCAGTGAGCGGAGATTGCACCACTGTACTCCAGCCTGGGTAACAGAGTGAGACCCTGTCTCAAAACAATAATTTTAAAATGATAAGAAAGGGACCAGGTATGGTGGCTCATACCTGTAATCCTTGCTCTTTGGGAGGCCAAGGGGGAAGATCATCATAGTGAAATCTCATCTCTTTTTATTAAAAAAAAAATTAGAAATAAAAAAAAAAACCTTAAAAAAAATTGTTTAGCTCTTTCCCATCTTTCAAGTTGGCGGGTGAAAAAGTTGAGAAGCTGGATACTAAAGAGAAGAAACCAGAAGCCAAGAAGGCTGATGGTGGTAGCAAAGTGAAAAAGGGTAACCTCAAGGCTAAAAAGCCCAAGAAGGGGAAGCCCCATTGCAGCCGCAATCAGGTTCTTGTCAGAGGAATTGGCAGGTATTTCCTATCTGCCATGTATTCCAGAAAGGCCATGTACAAGAGGAAGTACTCAGCGGCTAAATCCAAGGTTGAAAAGAAAAAGGAGAAGGTTCTTGTAACTGTTACAAAACCAGTTGGTGGCGACAAAAACGGCGGTACCCAGGTGGTTAAACTTCGCAAAATGCCTAGGTATTATCCTACCAAAGATATGCCTCGAAAGCTGTTGAGCCACGGCAAAAAACGTTTAGTCAGCACGTGAGCAAACTGCGAGCCAGCATTACCCCGGGACCATTCTGATCATCCTCACAGGGGTAAGAGGGTGGTTTTCCTGAAGCAGCTGGCTAGTGGCTTGTTACTTGTGACTGGACCTCTGGTCCTCAATCAAGTTCCTTTGCGAAGAACACACCAGAAATTTGTCACTGCCACCTCAACCAAAATTGATATCAGCAATGTAAAAATCCCAAAACATCTTACTGATGCTTACTTCAAGAAGAAGCAGCTGCGGAAGCCCAGACACCAGGAAGGTGAGATCTTCGACACAGAAAAAGAGAAATATGAGATTACAGAGCAGCGCAAGATTGTTCAGAAAGCTGTGGACTCACAAGTTTTACCAAAAATCAAAGCTATTCCTCAGCTCCAGGGCTACCTGCGATCTGTGTTTGCCCTGACAAATGGAATTTATCCTCACAAATTGGTGTTTTAAATGTCCTAATAATCTAATTAAATAACTGATTGCCTTTAAAAAAAATTGTTTAAAAGGGCACTGTCGCCGGGCGCGGTGGCTCACGCCTGTAATCCCAGCACTTTGGGAGGCCGAGGCGGGTGGATCACGAGGTCAAGAGATCGAGACCATCCTGGTCAACATGGTGAAACCCCGTCTCTACTAAAACTACAAAAAATTAGCTGGGCATGGTGGCGCGTGCCTGTAATCCCAGCTACTCAGGAGGCTGAGGCAGGAGAATTGCCTGAACCCAGGAGGCGGAGGTTGCGGTGAGCCGAGATCGCGCCATTGCACTCCAGCCTGGGCAACAAGAGCAAAACTCCGTCTCAAAAAAAGAAAAAAAGGGCACTGTCAAGAAAGTGAAAAAACAAACTACAGAATGAGAGAAATATTTGCAAATCATATTGCTGATAAGGGTCTAGTATCCAGAATATTTAAAGAACTCTTAAAGTTTAACAATAGGCCAGGGCCGGCACAGTGGCTCACGCCTGTATTCCCAGCACTTTGGGAGGCCAAGGCAGGTGGATCACCTGAGGCCAAGAGTTCGAGACCAGCCTGGCCAACATGGTGAAACCCCATCTGTACTAAAAATATAAAAATTAGCCAGGCATGGTGGTGGGTGCCTGTAGTCCCAGATACTCAGGAGACTGAGACAGGAGAATTGCCTGAACCCAGGAGGCAAAGGCTGTGGTGAGCTGAGACCGCACGACTGCACTCCAGCTTGGGCAATAGAGCAAGACTCCACCTCAAAAAGGTAAATAAATAAACAGGCCAGGCATAATGGCTCTTGCCTGTAGTCCCAGCTACTTGAGAGGTGGAACTATTCGCACTACCAGGCCTGGCTAATTTTTGTATTTTTTTGTAAAGACCAGATTTCACCATGTTGCCAAGGCTAGTTTCAAACTGCTGGACTCAAGCAATCTGCCCATGTTGGCCTTCCAAAGTGCTGGAACTACAGTCGTGAGCCAGTGCACCCGGCTGTATGATTCCATTTATATGAAGTATGCAGAACAGCTAAACCCAGAGAGACAAACAACAGATTAGAGGATATCAGGGAATAGGATGAGAGGAGAACAGGAATTAACTGCTTAATGGGTAAGAGATTTTCTTTTCTGGTGATGAAAATGTTTTGGAACTAGAGAGAAGTGGTGGTTGCAAAATATTGCAAATGTACTAAATGTCACTAGGTTCACTTTATTGGTTAATTTATATGATGTGAATTTGATCAGTAAAAAATCAAGAATGAATCAGGTGTATTCTAAACATTCTTACTTCTAAGTGGCAGTTAAACAGAATTCAATTGTTAAAGGAGACTCAAAGACAGTGCTTACAAATACACAGTCATTATAAGAAAAAGGTTTCATGTCATAACCATATTAAAGTTGAAGATACTATCACAGCCCATGGCTGTCTCACAGCAAGGAGTCTGCAGAAGCCAGGTGCACGTTCCTGTTTTCCTCCTAGGTAAGGGCTTGGTGGTTCTCTCACAGACCAGGAACCAGTGATGAATGCCCAGAACACCTCAGAACCCAAGAGCCTAAAATGGAATCTCTGGATTTTTAATTTTGGTCACATAGGCATATCCGAGCTACGTAATAGGAAAACCCTCTGATGAGCACATGGAGACCCAGTACAAAGCATTGATCTGTTATCAATACTGACAAGCTGATACAGACTGCTCTGAAACTCTCTGCAACACTGTTTATCAGTATGCTCCAGGCCTTGGCCGGAATCAGTGTCATGTAGGAACTTCAGCAAAACAGCTCAGGCTAATTGTATACCTTGCTGGAATTAAGCCTTACAGCGTAATAGCACGCAACCATTTGAGGCCTGCTTTTCTATGTTCTACATTTAGTCTTCCCTAAGTTAAACGTTCTTGTTTTTCTTAACCATTCCTCATGTTATATTTCCCCTCATTTTGGTAACCTTCCTCTATATGCTCTCTAGTTCATTAATACCTTTCAAGTACAATGTTCACTGCTCTAGCCCCAGCCAGACAAGCAGAGACTACTTAATACTTATATAAACGTGATGGATGTACATGTGTGTCTTCCTTTAAATCATTGATTTTTAAAATAAGGAAGCTAAGAAAAGATCTGTGGGACAATATTAAGGGCTCCCTCCTCGCCTTCCCAGTCTCCCCCTCCCTCCTTCTGCCTCTCTCTGTCACACACACACACACACACACACACACACACACACACACACACACACAACTTTCATGAAATTGTTTGTGAAATGCTTTTTCTCTCTACTCTCCCTTCTCCATTAGCTTTCCAATGTTCATTTGACCGTGAGATTCAGGGTGAAATGCAAAGAAAGCCCATTTGACATTTTTTAACAATCAAAATACAAACATTAAGTGGCTCTTAATCAAGTAAGAGTGTCAGTTGTTCATTGGGAGTACCGGCTACATTGTGACAGGACAATCCTAAGAAGTTCCAGTCATAAAGTCTTAACTCTTAAACAAATAAAAGAACAAAGAATAATAATTAAAAAAAAAACCTCTAACTCTTGATCTTTACTGTAAGGACATCAAGCATGTAGTAAGGATAGGCAGCATTTGAACTACATCATATGTACCCGGAATGCTCTGTAAAGAAATTGACTCATAGGAGGTACATTCATTACAAAAAGAAGTAAAGCAAGATTAGGCATTTGATAACCTAGGAAGAGTAACTTTTCTGTCCTGTTTAGGCTGCATAACAGTGTGAAAGAGTCATGACCGTCTTGGCACAATGGTGTGCACCTATAGTCCCAGCTACTCGGGAAGCTGAAGCAGGATCACTTGAGCCCCTGGAGTTTAAGGCTGTAGTGCACCATGATTGTGCCTGTGCATAGCCGTGTTGGCCAGGCTGGTCTCAAACTCCTGGCCTCAAAGTCCTGGGATTACAGACGTGAACCACCACACCCAGCCCTTTAATTGATTTTAGTTGCTCATTATCTAGCAGATTTACTGAGTACCAACTATGTGCCAGGCACTGCTGTAGGTTCTGAAGATACAGTAGTGAGCACAATAAACTATCCATGCTCACCCTCCTCAGTTTTACATTCTGGCGGAGGAGAGACAGTAAACAAAGACTTAAAGTCATCTGGAATTAAATGCTATGAAGAAAAATCAAGCAGTGAAGGGAGATGAAGTATGATGGAACGTGCTAATTTAGATCGGATAGTCAGGAAGGGCCTCTGAGAAGGAAAGATTTGAATGAAAAGAGGGAGCAAACTATGTAAATATTCCCACCGTTGCCCCACTTGCTTTTACTCGATTGGGCATTTTAGCAATGCTATTACCTCATAGTAAGAAATATTTTTGTTTGTTTGTTGTTGGACTTTCGTGTTTTGGGGGTTTTTGTTGAGACAGAGTCTCGCTCTGTCACCCAGGCTGGAGTGCAGTGGCTCGATGGCTCACTGCAACCTCTACCTCCTGGGTTTAAGCAGTTCTCTGCCTCAGCTCCCAAGTACCTGGGATTACAGGCACCTGCCACCATGCCTGGCTAATTTTTTGTATTTTTAGAGAGACAGGGTTTCACCCGGCTGGTCATGAACTCCTGACCTCAGGTGATCCACCCTCCTTGACCTCCCAAAGTGCTGGGATTACAGGTGTGAGCCACTGCACTTGGCCTGTTTTTTTGTTTTGTTTTGTTTTGTTTTTTGTTTTTTTAAGAGAGATACTGTCTCACTATGTTGCCCAGGCTGGTCTCTTGAGCTCAAGTGATCCTCTCACCTCAACCTCCTAAAGTGCTAGGTGTGAGCCACCCTGGGAGACTGAAAAAATTAAAAATCACAAAAAAATTTAAAAATCAGCTGGCCATGGTGGTGTGTACTTGGTAGTCCCAGCTTCTTGGGAGGCTAAAGCGGGAGTCACTTGAGTCCGGGAGTTTGAGGCTGCAGTGAGCTCTGATCACTCCACTGCACTCCAGCCTGCGGGACAGAGTGAGACTCTGTTTCAAAAAAAAAAAAAAAATGCACACACATGTGGTTGTCACAGAGAATCAATAAAAGTACTCACACTATAGGCCAATGGTTCTCAGTGAGGGAGCAGTTTCGTGCCCTAGGGGACGTTTCGATAGTGTCTTACTGTCATAATTGGGAATGCTTCTGGCATCCTACGTTGTACAGGACAGCTCTCCCGCAAGGAATTATCTGGCCCCAGATGTCAGTAGTACTGAGGCTGGGAAATCCTGCTGTAGACTAGACCATTCACTCTGTAATTTTATACATGGGGCTGTTGGGGCATCTTGTTACATAAATAACGAATGTATATCTTAATATGTTTGTGCTGCTATAATAAATTATCTGAGACGGGATAATTTATAAGCAATATAAATTTATTTCCTCATAGCTCTGAAGGCTGGTGCCAGCAGATTCAGTGTCTGGTGAAGGGACATTTCGGTTAGATGATACCGTCTAGGTATCCTCATATGGCAGAAGGGACGGAAAATCAAGAGGGATCAAACTCACTTCCCCAAGCCCCTTTATAAGGTCACTAATCCCATCTATGAGAGCAGAGCCCTTGTGAGTTAATCACTACCCCAAAGGCCCCACTTCTTAATATCATACGTGGGGCTATTGAGGGATCTTGTTACATAAATAACAAGATCCCTCAATAGCCTCATGTATGATCCCTTGTATGGGATTAAATTTCAATGTGAATTTTGGAGGAGACACATTCAAATCAAAGCAGTTTTCATGTTGCTTATTTTACCATTCCACGTATATTCTAAGTGGAAAAGTTGAGTGCCCTTATACTAATTCTGTCATCAAATATTCCTGAAAGCAAAATTTTTTCCTTTCAGCAATCTATATTATTATACCCAGTAAGTCACAACTTCAGATTGACAAAATTGTGGGGAAAGGTGCTTTTCATTTAAGTGCCAGTATTTCGAATGTTTGAGTAAGCAATACAGAATGAGATTGTGTTCTTTTTATCTTTCTTTCTTTTTGCAGGCTTTCATAGAGACCATGTTTGCCAGTAAAGCCCCTGTGGAAGAAGCCTTTCTTTATGCTAAGGTGAGCTTCAGATGGTTAGAACAGTCTTGTTGGAGGTGAATATAATAAAGTAATTTGATTTGCAGAAATGGCAGTGCAGTCTGCTTTCATGGTAGTCATGACCAGCATGTCATTGGGGAGGATTTGGTTCTGAAATATTACTGGTCATTTATAAGTCTTAAACATACTGTGTTACAATTAAAGGAAGTAAACTGCAAAGTAGAACAGATGATGATGAAGGGAAGATTTAGCAATGTGAGGTGACAAAAGTTATACTGTTTAGGTCAATGTAAAGAAGAGGCTGATACCCAGGCATTGAGCTCGTGTAATCCCAGCACTGTGGGAGGCTGAGGCAGGCGGATCATTTGAGACCAGGAGTTCAAGACCAGCCTGGCCAACATGGCAAAATCCCCCATCTCTACTAGAAATATAAAAATTAGCTGGGTGCGTTAATGCATGCCAATAATTCTAGCTACTTAGGTGGCTGAGATATGAGAATCACTTAAACCGAGGAGGCACAGGTTGCATTGAGACAAGATCACACCACTGTATTCTAGCCTGGGAGACACAGCAAGACTCTGTCTCAAAAAAAAAAAGAAGAGGCAAAGGCCAGGCATGATGGGACACACCTGTAATCCCATTACTTTGGGAGGCCAAAATGGGAGCATCACTGGAGCCCAGGAGTTCAAGACCAGCCTGGGCAACCTTCTGAGACCTCCTCTCTACAGAAATGAAAAAAACAATAGTTGGGCATGGTGGCATACCTGTAGTCCAGTTACTCTGGAGCCTGAAGTGGGTGGATGGCTTGAGCCTAGAAGGTTCAGGCTACAATGAACTGTAATTGCCCAACTGCAGTCCAGCCTGGGTGACAAAGCAAGACCCTGTCTCAAAAAAAAAAAAAAAAAAAAAGTAGAGGCTGAGAAAGTTCTTTAGATAGTGGCAGATACTCACCAACTTCCAGCTCCATCCTGTATCCTGGAACATAGTGAAATTAGTAGGATTGCAGTTTTCCTAGATTCCTTTTTCACTTTTCCATAGTATTTAGATTCATAGCTATTTGAAAGATATAAATTAGAAATTTAGAGCTGTTAAAAATGTAAGCCACATTTCAGTGTTTAGCTAAATAAGAATAAACAAATAGTAACCTTTACGTGATTGTATTTCAAGGCTCAGCCTTCATCATAGTTTTCTGTTTTCTGGACTTAGTTTTAAAATTATAAGAAATTTAGAGAACACTAAGGGAAAAAGAACAGGTTTAATAGGATTGAATAACAGGATTTGTGGTACTAAAAGAGTATATGTACATAGAATATAGTACATGGGGTGAGAATAAAAGCAGTGGACTGAAATTACAGCATAAAAGGTTTGGTTAGATATGATCAATAGTTTTCCAGTAATGACTTAGGTACTGGTATGGAAAAATGAGCTGTTGAAGAGAGCCTGGGCTGGGGCAGCCCTACAGAAACCCTTTGAGTCATACCTTGCCGTTGTTTTTCACAGTTTGAATTTGAATGCCGGGCTCGTGGCGCTGACATCTTAGCCTATCCGCCTGTGGTGGCTGGTGGGAATAGGTCAAACACTTTGCACTATGTGAAAAATAATCAACTCATCAAGGTATGTGAAATGCCCTCAGTGCTACTCCCGCTTGGTCCAGATACCCTAGGAGAAAACCTACTAACTTCATGGTCCCCTAACCTTCAGCTTTCACAAATTAGCTGACATTTAAAAAGTATTGTATTGTTTTACAGACATGATCTCATTTTATCCTAAAATTAGCTCTGTTAGAAAGGAGCGATTATTAACATGCCTGCTTAACAAATGAGAAAAATGAACTTTAAAAAGTAAAACAACATAGGCCTGGCATGGTGGCTCATGCCTGTAATCCCAGTACTGAGAGGCCAAGACGGGCGGATCACTTGAGGTTGGGAGTTTGAGACAAGCCTGGCCAAAATGGTGAAACCCCGTCTCCACTAAAAATACAAAATTTAGCCAGGTGTGGTGACACATGCTTGTCATCCCAGCTATTCCAGAGGCTGAGGCAGGAGAGTTGCTTGAGCCCGCGAGGCATAAGTTTCAGTGAGTCGAGATCACACCACTGTGCTCCAGTGCTCCAGCCTGGGCTACAGAGCAAGACTCTTGTCTCAAAATAAACAAATAAAAATTTAAAAGTAAAATAACATGTTAGTGCAGAGCCAAATATTCTACTCTAAAGCCTCTGCTAATTTCATAATTACTCTCCTTCTCTAAGAACTTGCAGCAACAACAGTGAGCCAAACAGATTTTCAGGGAAGAAAGATTTTAAGAAATCACTATTAGCTGTGAACAAACATATATTTTATGATTTTCTTTCCATGTGGCTATGCAGATGAAGAAATTGTGTATTCCTTTATTAAGTCCATTTCTTTACTGATTTAATATTCAGTAAATCCAAAAGAAAAATATATCAAACGTGTAAATTATACAGCACAATTTAAAAAAAAAAAAAAGGAATACCCATGAACTAAGCATTGAATTTTAGAGCTAGAAAAGTAGGTGATTGTGTTTTTTTTTTTTTTTTTTTTTTTTTTGAGACGGAGTTTCGCTCTCGTTACCCAGGCTGGAGTGCAATGGCACAATCTCAGCTCACCGCAGCCTCCGCCTCCTGGGTTCAGGCAATTCTCCTGCCTCAGCCTCCTGAGTAGCTGGGATTACAGGCACGTGCCACCATGCCCAGCTGATTTTTTGTATTTTTTTTAGTAGAGACGGGGTTTCACCATGTTGACCAGGATGGTCTCGATCTCTTGACCTCGTGATCCACCCGCCTCGGCCTCCCAAAGTGCTGGGATTACAGGCGTGAGCCACCGCGCCCGGCCTGGTGATTGTGTTTGAATGAGGCTCAGCATACCACTGGCATACCAACTTACATAGGATTTTTTTTCTCTCTTTCTTTTTTTTTTTTTGAGACAGAGTTCACTCTTGTTGCCCAGGCCAGAGTGCAATGGCACGATCTTGGCTCACCACAACCTCCGCCTCCTGTGTTCAAGTGATTCTCCTGCCTCAGCCTCCCAAGTATCTGGGATTACAGGCATGCACTATCACACCTGGCCTATTTTTGTATTTTTAGTAGAGATGGGGTTTCTCCATGTTGGTCAGGCTGGTCTGTAACTCCGGACCTCAGGTGATCTGCCCACCTCAGCCTCCCAAAGTGCTGGGATTACAGGCGTGAGCCACCGTGCCCAGCCTTTTTTTATATGCCAACAAAGCAAAATGGGTGTTGGTTTTCTTTTTCTTAAAAAAAATAATAATAAGGCCGGGCACGGTGGCTCAAGCCTGTAATCTCAGCACTTTGGGAGGCCGAGGCGGGTGGATCACGAGGTCAAGAGATCGAGACCATCCTGGTCAACATGGTGAAACCCCGTCTCTACTAAAAATACAAAAAATTAGCTGGGCATGGTGGTGCGTGCCTGTAATCCCAGCTACTCAGGAGGCTGAGGCAGGAGAATTGCCTGAACCCAGGAGGCGGAGGTTGCGGTGAGCCAGATCGCGCCATTGCACTCCAGCCTGGGTAACATGAGTGAAACTCCGTCTGAAAAAAAAAAAATAAATAATAATAATAATACTGATATTTATAATGTGCTAATGTTTACACCTAGTAATTCAATCCCAAGAAGTCTGGTTCCAAAGCCTATGCACTTAAACACTATGTATTGCCACCTTTATTGAGGCACTGTGACTTCATCTGAAAAGTTTTGTTTTGTTTCATTTTTTTTGTTTTGTTTTCACATGCCTCCTGTTTCAAACATCTGAAAAGTTTAGATGCTGTATAGATAAATAGAAGAAACCAGCGATTAATGTCCTTTAAATTACAGCTTTAAAAAAAAAAATACAGCTGGGTGCAGTGGCTCACACCTGTAGTCCCAGCACTTTGGGAGGCTGAGGCGGGAGGATCGCAAGGTTAGGAGTTCGAGACCAGCCTGTGCAACACAGTGAAACCCCATCTCTACTAAAAATACAAAAATTAGCCATGTGTGGTGGCACACACCTGTAGTCCCAGCCACGCAGGAGGCTCAGGTGGGAGAATCACTTGAACCCGAGAGTCAGAGGTTGCAGTGAGCTGAGATCAAGCCATTGCATTCCAGCCTGGCTGACAGAGTTAGACTCCCTGTCAATAAATAAATTTTATATATATATATATAATATATATGTATTATATACATAAAATATATAATATATATTATATATAAAATATACATATTATATATAATATGTATATTATA
>NW_022437106.1:1735184-1753275 GCF_009761245.1 Sapajus apella
ACAAAATTAGCCAGGCTTGGTGGCACATGCCTGTAATCCCAGCTACTCAGGAGGCTGAGGCAGGAGAATTGCTTGAACCCAGGAGGTAGAGGTTGCAGTGAGCCAAGATCACGCCATTGCACTCCAGTCTGGGCAACAGAGTGAAACTCCATCTAAAAAAAAAAAAGGAAAGGCTTAATAACTTATGAGCTAACCCACTTTAACATAATCTTAATTACTTTGTTCCAGGATGGGGAAATGGTACTTCTGGATGGAGGTTGTGAGTCTTCCTGCTATGTGAGTGACATCACACGTACCTGGCCAGTCAATGGCAGGTAGGGCTTCTACAGAGTAACATATCCCACTGCATCTTAGGAGTATGAGCTGGAATACAGCTATATTTGGAATGAATGACTAAAGAAATCATATAGGCCCATTCTTGGTCATGTTAGGTTGCAAAGCTCCTAATTATTTTCTAAGACTGTTTTGTCCATCATATCACAGGATGAGGCACCTAGAAACACCTAGGTCACTTAACACACAAAGATATTTTTGTAGGAGATGGGGTCTCGCTGTATCATCGAGGCTGGAGTGCAGTGGCTATTCAGAGGCCCAATCATAGCTCACTGGAGCCTGGAACTCCTGTTCTGAAGTGATCCTCTCTTCTCAGCCTCCTAAGTAGCTGGTACTATAGGCATGTTGCCACCATGCCTGACTCACAGACATTTAAAAAATAATAAATTTAAAGTTGATTTTTTTTTAAATACAAAAGTAATATTTAAGTTATGGTAGAATAGCTTGGTTGGATTAATCCTCCACAGATAATTATAAAATCTGGACAAAATATTAAAAATAAATATTTGAAGGCACCAGAGATCCCTTTGTAGTTCATGTGTGTGATGACTCACGTATAGGTATGTATAGTTCATGTACAGGTATGAGATGTGCTACCCTCAAACCGTCTTATAAAGTGAGCAAATTACCCATCTGACATGAAAAATAAAAGGCGCCAGAGAGCTTTCAAAAATAGGCAGAAACTGTACAAGTCCATTATTAAAAAACTATAATGGGCTGGGTACGGTGGCTCACACCTGAAATCCCAACACTTAGGGAGGCTAAGGTGAACAGATCACCTGAGGTCAGGAGTTTGAAACCAGCGTGGCCAAAATGTTGAAACCCCGTCTCTACTAAAAATACAAAAATTAGCCGAGCATGGTACTCCAGAGGCTAAGACAGGAGAATTGCTTGAACCCAGGGGGTGGAGGTTGCAGTGAGCCAAGATTGAACCACTACACTCCAGCCTGGGTGACAGAGTGAGACACTATCTCAACTCTGGAGTAAAAAAAAAAAAAAATACCCCTGGCCAACATGGTGAAACCCCATCACTACTAAAAATACAAACATTAGCCAAGTGTGGTGGTGCACACCTGTAATCCCAGCTACTCAGAATGCTGAGACAGGAGAATCGCTTGAACCCAGGAGGCAGCAGAGGTTGCAGTGAGCCAAGATTGTGCCACTGCACTACAGCTTGGGCGACAGAGCAAGACTCAGTCTCAAAAAAAAAAAAAAAAAAAAAATCAACTATAATGGCTAAATTTGGTTGTTAGGGCTTTTTGCCTGAGGACATTGCCCAACTCCTCATAGCTCCTAATAGCCTGAGCAGCAGAAAGCCACAGCCTTATTGATTTAAGACATCAGAGAATAGATTTAGGTGCTGGCAGAATAGCCAGAAAGATGAAGAAAAACCCTTGACGAGAGGGGGTTACAGAAACTTTGAGCCCCAAAATCTGCATACAGAATATTCAAAAATCCTTGGCTGATCACTAAACTATGTGTTGTGAGGAGGCCTCATGAGGCTCAGCAAAATACCAGCAGCTAAAAGCTGAATAAACTTAGCAGAGATTATAGTTGCTTCCTAGTGAGAACAGAGTTTGTAGTTTGAATCTATCCAAGTTATCAGAACTACTAGACATCAGAAGAAACAGGTAATTGTGACCTGTAATCAAGAAAATCTGATCATGAAATAATCCTGGTCAGCAGCAGTGGCTCAGGCCTTTAATTCCAGCACTTTGGGAGGGCGAGGCAGGCAGATCATCTGAGGTCAGGAGTTTAAGACCAGCCTGGCCAACATGGTGAAATCCTCTCTCTACTAAAAATACAAAAATTAGCTGGGCATGGTGGCAGGCGACTTGAATCGCAGCTATTTGGGCAGCTGAGGCAGGAAGATCTCTTGAACTTGGGGGTGGGGGCGATGAGGTTGCAGTGAGCCAAGATTTACCATTGCACTCCATCTTGGTCAACAAAGCAAGACTCCATCTAAAAAAGGAAAAAAAAAAAAGAAATGATCCTAATGTTCCAATTAGCAGAAGGACTTTAAAGTAGCTGTTGTAGATATGTTAAAGGAAGATGTAGACATAATGAGGGAACAGATGGAGAATCTCAATGAGAAATAGAAACTAAAAACGAGGGATTATGGGAAGGTGGCAGCAGCAGGATAGTTTTTTAAACTTTCCAAATTGTCAAATAAACATACAGCAACTAGCTAACAAAACCAAACACTAGGTAATATTTGTTACCTCAAAATAGGTACCTCATAATTCACAACCATTCAGTCTGTAACTGCACAATTAGCAAAATCTAGACTGATAAACTGCATATCATGCAGCCTGGATTCTTAAATTATAAGGAAATGAAAAGAGGTGGAGGAGGAGCCTATTAACTGAAAGAGAGTTTAGTTATATCAAATCTATTACAGATGAGCACAGAAAATTATCTTGGGGTGAATATTTGGGTGATACATGTATGTAGATAGAGTTTTTTTTTTTGTTTTGTTTTGTTTTTTTTAGATAGTTTCGCTCTTGTTGCCCAGGTTGGAGTGCAATGGTGCTATCCTGGCTCACTGCAATCTCCACCTCCCAAGTTCAAGTGATTGTCTTGCTTCAGCCTCTCGAGTAGCTGGGATTACAGGCATGCACCACCACGCCCAGCTAATTTTGTATTTTTAGTAGATATGGGGTTTCTCCATGTTGGTCAGGCTGGTCTCAAACTCCCAACCTCAGGTGATCCACGCCTCAGCCTCCCAAAGTACTGGGATTACAGGCATGAACCACCACGCCCCACCGATAAAAATATGTTTAAAAACATAAAGACAGCCAGGCAAGCTGGCTCACGCCTGCAGTCCCAACACTTTGGGAGGCGAGGCAGGAGGATCACTTGAGCTCAGGAGTTCAAGACCAACATGGGCAACATAGTGAAACTCGGACTCTACAAAAAAATTCAAAAAAATTAGCCAGGCGTTGGTGGCACATGCCTGTAGTCCCAGTTTCTCAGGAGGCTGAAGTGGGAGGAATGCCTGAGCCCAAAAGACAGAGGTTACAGTGAGCTGAGATTGTACCATTGCACTCCAGCCTGGATGACAGAGCCAGACCCTGCCTTAAAAAATAAAAAGGAAAAAACACCCACAATGACCAGGCATAGTGGCATGCACCTATAGTTTCAGCTACTCAGGAAGCTGAGGCAGGAAGATCTCTCGAGTCCAGGAGTTCTAAGCTGTGTCTACTGTGTTGATCAGGTATCTGCAACAAATCTTTCATCAATATGGTGTTTGCTCAGGAGCAGGGAACCACTAGGTTACCCTAAGGAGGGCTGAACTGGCTCAGGTCAGAAACAGCAGGTCGAAACCGATCAGTGGTGGGAGCAAGCTTGTGAATAGCCAGTACACTCCAGCCTGGGCAACATAGCAAGACCCGATCTGTAAAAAAAAAAAAAAAAAAATTTAATTAAAAAAAAAAAAAAGAAAGGAATAGGGAGTGACTGCTAGCAGATACAGGATTTGGGAAGGGATAGTAATGAAAATTTTCTGGAATTAGTAGTGGTGATGGTTATACACGTGAATACACTTAAAACCACTGAATTGGCCAGGCAAGGTGGCTTACACCTGTAATCCCAACACTTTGGGAGACTGGGAGACTGAGGTGGGCAGATCACCTAAGGTCGGAAGTTTGAGACCAGCCTGGCCAACACGGTGAAACCCCGTTTTACTAAGAGTACAAAAATTAGCTGGGCATGGTGGTGCATGCCTGTAACCCCAGCTACTTGGGAGCCTGAGGTGCAAGAATCACTTGAACTCAGGAGGCAGAGGTTGCAATGAGCTGAGATCATATCATTGCACTCCAGCCTGGGCCATAGAGCGAAGCTCAGTCTGAAGGAATTTTATGATAAATGAATTATATCTCAATAAAAATGATAAATTCACTCAGGCATGGTAGCTCATCCTATAATCACAGCACTTTGGGAGGCCAAAGCGAGCAGATGACTTGAGCCCAGGAGTTTCAGACCAGCCTGGGCAACATGGCAAAACCCCATCTCTACAAAAAAACTTTAAAAGTGCTTCCTTCGGCAGAACATATACCAAAATTGGAACAATACAGAGATTTGCATGGCCCCTGCACAAGGATGACATGCAAATTTGTGAATCATTTTATATATAATCATGAAAGAAAAAAATTAGCCAGGCATGGTGGCATGGACCTGTAGTCCCAGTTACTAGAGAGACTGAAGTGGGAAGATCACCTGATCCCAGGAGTTTGAGACTGCAGTGAGCTGTGACTGCACTGCTGTCGTCCAGCCTAGGCAACAGAGTGAGACTGGGTCTAAAAAAAAAAAAAAAAAAATTAAATTCATGTGTAAATAATAGTACACATGAATAAAAAATCACAATTAACTGCCTACAAAAGTTAGGATATGGCTAGCATGGTGGCTCACACCTGTTATCGCAGTGTTTTGGGAGGCTGAGGCAGGAGGATCATTTGAGGCCAGGAGTTCAAAACCAGCCTGGGCAACACAGCAATATCTCTATATCTACAAAAAAATTGGCCAACCAAGGTGGTGCACACCTGTAATCGCAGCTACTTAGGAGGCTGAGGTGAGAAAATTACTTGACCCCTGAAGTTTGAGGTTACAGTGAACTATGATCACTGTACTCTAGCCTAGGCAACAGAGCAAGGCCCTATCTCCAAAATAAAAAAGGTAGGATGAGTGTTGATTATTGGGAAGATTGTCATTATTCTGGGAAATATAGAAGGGTCTTCTTGGGATAGTCTACCAAGTTTGTTTTTTTCAATCTGACTGGTATTCACCTTATAATACTTTTTTTTTTTTTTTTTTTTGAGACAGGGTCTCTCTGTCACCCAGGCTGGAGTAAAGGGGCGAAATCTTGGCTCACTGTAACCTCTGCCTCCCGGGTTCAAGTGATTCTCCTGCCTCCACCTCACCCAAATAGCTGGGACTACAGGCAATGCCACCACGCCAGCCAATTTTTGTATTTTTAATAGAGCCACCAAATAATTTCTTAAGGTTTATATTTGATTGATTTGTTTGGCTTTCTGTATCTGTGTTTTGTTTTACAATAAAATTTTTTTTTTAGTTTTTAAATGAAAATTTTAAAGCTGAAAAGTACATTAACTGAAACAGGAAATTCACTAGGTGGATTTAACTGTAAATTGGAGACAGCAGAAGTTTGCGAACTTGAAGATAAATATAAATTATCCAGTTGGAAGAATAGAAATACCTTGCAGAAAGGCCAGGTGCAGTGGCTCATGGCTGTAATCCCAGCACTTTGGGAGGCCGAGGTGGGTGGATCACTTGAGGTCAGGAGTTCAAGACCAGCCTGGCCAACATGGTAAAACCACATCCATACAAAAATACAAAAATTAGCTGAGTGTGGTGGCAGGTTCCTCCCAGCTACTTGGGAGGCTGAGGGAAACAGCAGTCCTCCCATCTCAACCTCCCAAGTAGCTGGGATAAGAGGCACGTGCCACCATGCCTAGCTAATATTTCGTTATTTTGTAGAGACAGGGTTTCACTATGTTGCCCATGCTGGCCTGTAACTCCTGGGCTCAAACGATCTTCTTGCCTCGGCCTGCCAAAGCACTGGAATTACAGGCACGAGCCACCATGCCCAGCCAAATTCTAGGTATTTAAGAGAAATAAAAACATTTCTCAATAAAAAGAATTGCACAAGGACATTCATAACAGCATTTATTCACAATAGCATAACAACCAAAATGTCCATCAACAGGAGAATGAATATGCAAATTGTGGTCTGTTCATACAGTGGAATACCACTCAGTAATAACAAAGAACATTTTAATTACTGATTGACTGTTTTTTGTTACTGACTGAAGCAACATCACAGATGTACTGCATAGACATGCTCAGTGAAGGCAGCCAGATTCGGGAGTATGTATTTTATGATTCCATTTACTGATGTTTTAGTTTAGGCAAACTAAGGTCAAAATAATCACAACAGCATTTGCCTCGGAAAGTAGGGATATTGATTAGAGATGAACATGAGGGCTGGGCATAGTCATGCCTATAATCCTAGCACTTTGGGAGGCTAAGTCAGGCAGATCACCTGAGATCAGGAGTTGAAGACCAGCCTGGCCAACATGGCAAAAACTCATCTCTACTAAAAATACAAAAATTAGTCAGGCATGGTGGCAGGCACCTATAATCCCAACTATTCAGGAAACTGAAGCAGGAGAATCACTTGAACCCGGCAGGGGCAGAGGTTGCAGTGAGCTGAGATCGCACCACTTTACTCCAGCCTGGGCAAAAGAGCGAAACTCCATCTCTAAAAAAGAAGAAAAGAAACAAACATGAGGAAGCTTTCAGGGGAGGTGGAAATGTTCTGTATAATGGTAGGAATATGGATCTATATCAGTTAGGATTCTCCAGAGAAACAGAACCAATGGGACATGTATGTGTGGGCGGGTGGGTGGATGGGTAGATTTTAATGAATTGGCTCATGCAGTTGTGGTAGCTGGTCTCAATCTTACAAGGCTAGGCCAGTAAGCTGGAAACTCAAGCAAGTGTTGAATCACAAGGCTTGAGTCCAAAATCTATAAGGCAGACTTCAGTCCAAACTCAGGCAGGGTTTATATTATAGTCATGAGGCAGAATTCCTTCTCCAGCATACCAAAGCAATTGTGACA
Organism: Sapajus apella; assembly: GCF_009761245.1. Taxonomy (NCBI): domain Eukaryota; kingdom Metazoa; phylum Chordata; class Mammalia; order Primates; family Cebidae; genus Sapajus; species Sapajus apella. The sequence goes on from NW_022437106.1 coordinate 1,742,159, forward strand.
TTTGTGTTTATATATTGTAGTTTACCTTTTGGTTTGTGTTTCAGCCAGCCAGCCAGCCAAACTGTTACAACTTTTGTGACCCCTTCAGTTACAACATCGAATCCAGAATCTCTGATTAGTGGACCCATATCATAAAGTTGACCAGTGCAACTCTGTTCCTTCTACCATTATCCCCCACCATAAATATTCATTTCTACCCATATTCCCAGATTTTTGTCCATTGGAAATTGGAAACATCATGCAGTTCTTTTTGGAATGGAGTGGACCTCCTCATGAGTCACACTTTCTTCCTAACTTGGAGCCTGCTGGGACTTGAGTGTAGTTACAGTTCTAGAAGAACCAAGGCAACTACCTCAGGGGACATACCTATAGGTTTTCAGACAAAACAGGGTTAACCTTCTCAGATGCGGGTAGAAGGGCGGCTGCTGCTGGCAATGAAGACTCAGCAGAATTTAGGAGTTCATTGTCCCCAGCTTCAATGGGTTTTGCACATGCATTTGTCAAAATTGTACAGTTCAAATGTATGCATTTTAGTGTATATAAAGACACTTTGGGAGGCCAAGGCAGGAGGATCATTCTAGACCAACTTGGGCAACACAGTGAGACCTTGTCTCTTTAAAAAAAAAAAAAAAGGTTATATTATTTAGTAATACTGTGGTGAGGTGAGTTATGGGTGCATTTATAGGTGATAAAATAATGAACCTAGAAGATGAGTACATAGGTATTCTTTTGCTGTTAGATTTAGCCATTCTTCTATTAGGGGACATTTAGAGTTTGTCTAATAATTTACACTTATAAAAAAATTACAGTGAACATATTAGTACATTCAGCTTTATTTTCTTTTTCTTTTTCTTTTCTTTTTTTTTGAGACAGAGTCCCACTCTGTTGCCAGGTGCCAGGCTGGAGTGGAGTGGCGTGATCTCAGCTCACTGCAATCTCTGCCTCCCGGGTTCAAGCAATTCTCCTGCCTCAGCCTCCCGAGTAGCTGGGACTACAGGCGCACGCCACCACACCCAGCTAATTTTTGTATTTTTAGTAGAGACAGGGTTTCACCATGTTGCTCAGGGATGGTCTCAATCTCTTGACCTCATGATCTGCCCGCCTCGGCCTCCCAAAGTGCTGGGATTACAGGTGTGAACCACCACGCCCAGCTTCTTTTTTTTTTTTTTTAATATAAAGATGGGGTTTCACCATATTGGCCAGGCTGGTCTCTAACTCCTGACCTCAAGTGATCCGCCCACCTTGGCCTCCCAAAGTACTGGGATTACAGGCGTGAGCCACCACGCCTGATCTTCCAGTTTTATTTTCTTAGGATATATTAGAGTAAAATTATAAGCTCTATGTGAGCATCTTTAAGGCCTTTGAGGTAATTAGCTGTATTAGTTTACACTCTAATCAACAGTATGTGAGAATATGTATCATATGTCATCCCAGGTCACTTTTTTATATCATAATTGCTAAAGAAACTTATTCTAAAGACATTTATGTGTTAGTATGTTACCAGTAGCCAAGATGTTGACTAGTTTATCCCATGATATCTACTTCACCTGTCAGAATTGGGTCCGTAGGCTTTCCTGCCTTTTTTTAAAATGGTAGTCTGTGCTGTAAGGGATTAGACAGGATCAGGGCTGAGCCTTGTCCACCCACTGCCTGCGCTCATAGCTGGGTGCTTCTTTGGGCCCTACTTCATGTGTCTCCTGACTGAAGGAAAGACTGTGTTGCGGCTCCAGCTTGAAAGATGGTTGCCCTTCTTACTGAGCACCTAGGACATGATTGAGCTCCTGGCCGTTATTGATAGATTGGTACTTATTAAACATCAACAGTGCCCCAGCAGCAGCAGCATCTTGGGGTTTTTCTAGTCAAACTTAGTAGCAAACTTCTTATAATATCAGCTTATCTAAGTTCAGGTTCTTTGGTTTTCCTGTTCCCAGGTTCAGCGCACCTCAGGCAGAACTCTATGAAGCTGTTCTAGAGATCCAGAGAAATTGTTTGGCCCTCTGCTTCCCTGGAACAAGCTTGGAGAATATCTACAGCATGATGCTGACCCTGACAGGACAGAAGCTTAAAGATTTGGGGATCATGAAGAACATTAAGGAAAATAATGCCTTTAAGGTACTTCACTTCTCCTGACCCCAGTTCTCAAGAACACCTAACACGCTGCTAGGTTTTTTACCCTACATAAAGCTAATTAGATTTAGAATGGGACAGATGCAGATGCAGTGATTCATGCCTGTAATCCCAGTAGTTTAGGAGTCTGAGGCAGAAGAATCACTTGAAGCCAGCCTGGGCAACATAGCGAGACCCATCTGTTTATACACACAGACACACACAGACACACACACAGACACACACACAGACACACACACACACACACACACACACACACACACACACACACACACACACACGGTTTTTTATGTTTGGAAAAAAAAAAAAGAAAAGATTTAGAAATAAGACAGATTTAGCTTTAACAGGATTAAAACAAAGGAAGTCAGTACTTATTTCTTCCAGAAGATGGCAGCACATCCTGATTCATTACATGCTGCATAACTAGCTCAGTATTCAGAAAATAGAAAATGAAGTCTGGTGCAGACAGGGTGAAAAAGAAAACAAGAAATGAGGAGAAGCCTGGGAAACATAGAAGACCCTCTCTGTACAAAAACTTAGAAGTTAGCCAGGTGTGGTGGTGTGCACCTCTAGTCCCAGCTACTTAGGAGGTTGAGATGGGAGGATCGCTTGACCCCAGGAATTCAGGACTGCAGTGAGCTATGATCATAGCACTGCACTCCAACCTGGGCCACAGAACAAGGCCCTGTTTCTAAAATGAAAACAAAAGAGAGAGAGAGATTTTTTATTTTATTTCTTTGAGATGGAGTCTTGCTCTGTCACCCAGACTAGTGCAGTGGCATGATCTCCACTCACTGCAACCTCTGCCTCCCAGGTTCAAGCAATTCTCCTGCCTCAGCCTCTTAAGTGGCTGGGATTACAGGTGTATACCACCACACCCAGCTAATTTTTGTATTTTTAGTAGAGACGGGAGTTTCACCATGTTGGTCAGGCTGGTCTCGAACTCCTGACCTCATGATCCACCCACCCTATGCTGGAATCATAGGCATCAGCCACCATGCCCAGCTGAGATTAACTTTTAATCCTTTTATAGGTTGTTCTGGAGGTCAAAGGAGAAGATATTTGTTGGTTAAGTGACATTTTTGAGACTTCAGCAATATTCCCAAAGGCCACGTCGTTAGTGAATTTTTTCTGCATCCAAAATGTGATAATGTTCAGTAAAAATGTAAAACCTCAGCTTTAAAATTAAGATGCTAGATGTCCAAGTCAAATAGACCATTAGGCATCTCCTGCCTCCAAATTAAGCCTTCTAGGAATTCTGTTATCAATAAAAAAGAAGCTATAAATTGCTTGTTTCTTAGCCCAACAAATCTTCAATTAATGGATAGAAATACCCAAGCTAACTGGGCACGGTGGCTCACGCCTGTAATCCCAGCACTTTGGGAGGCTGAGGCAGGCAGATCACATCAGGTCAGGAGTTCGAGACCAGCCTGGCCAACATGGTGCAACCCCGTCTCTACTAAAAATACAAAAATTAGGGCCGGGCGCGGTGGCTCAAGCCTGTAATCCCAGCACTTTGGGAGGCCGAGGCGGGTGGATCACGAGGTCAAGAGATCGAGACCATCCTGGTCAACATGGTGAAACCCTGTCTCTACTAAAAATACAAAAAATTAGCTGGGCATGGTGGTGCGTGCCTGTAATCCCAGCTACTCAGGAGGCTGAGGCAGGGGAATTGCCTGAACCCAGGAGGCGGAGGTTGCGGTGAGCCAAGATCGTGCCATTGCACTCCAGCCTGGGTAACGAGAGCGAAACTCCGTCTCAAAAAAAAAAAAAAAAATACAAAAATTAGCCAGGCATGGTGTTGCATGCCTGTAATCCCAGCTACTCAGGAGGCTGAGGCAGAAGAATAGCTTAAACTCAGGAGGTGGAGTTTGCAGTGAGCCGAGATCGCACCACTACACTCCAGCCTGGGCAACAGAGCAAGACTCCCATCTCAAAAAAGAAAAAAAAAAAAAAAAAAGAAATACCCAAGCTGGTAGGTGCCCAAAAGTATGCCTTCTCCATAAGTTGCTGTGAGATACTTAGGGTCTCCAGAATAGATTCCTGAGAGGGATATGTGAGCGAACATTAAAATAAGAACTGTTTTAATAGTCACCAAGAAAAGAGGATTTTTTTTTTTCTTTCCTTTCCTTTCCTTTTACCTTTCCTATGGTACTGAAGAAAAGAGACTTTCATTTGCCACAGTCATTAGTTGGGATTACCCAAGTCAGCATATATGTAGTATATTAAATAGTGAGAATGGAAATGTGGATTTATGAGAATGCCACTGGCAGAATTGCATATGAGGTCGCAGTTTTTCCAGTGCCTTTAAGTATTAGTCCAAGGATGGATTAAACTAAAGTGGCAGAACGGTGGGGGAGATACTAACACATATCTCACTGATTTATACTTGCCCATCATTCCCCGTAAGAGGTCATTTCTCTAATAATACCGTGATAATTATCTTTTCCAGGCTGCTCGAAAATACTGCCCTCATCATGTTGGCCACTACCTTGGGATGGATGTCCACGACACTCCAGACATGCCCCGTTCCCTCCCTCTACAGCCTGGGATGGTAATCACAATTGAGCCAGGTAAGGAGAGGTGTTATAATAGTAGTATGAGGTAAACATTGTTTGTTTGTTTGTTTGTTTTTGAGATGGAATTTTGCTCTTTCACCCAGGCTGGAGTGAAGTGATATGATCTTGGCTCACTGCAACCTCCGCCCCCCAGGTTCAGCAATTCTGCCTCAGCCTCCTGAGTAGCTGGTATTATAGGCACCCACCATCATGAATGGCTAGTTTCTATATTTTTAGTAGAGACAGGTTTCACCATGTTGGCCAGACTGGTCTCGAACTCTTGTCCTCAGGTGATCTACCTGTCTTAGCCTCCCAAAGTGGTAGGATTACAGGCGTGAGCCACCATGCGTGGCCACATTGTTTATTTTTACCTCAACCAAAGTAATTAAGTTAGAAGAGACAGGAAAAAAGTCTCCCCAGTGTAGAAGATAATTTTATTTTAGATTTATCTTTCATATTCTTATTTAACATCACACAATTTGTTCCATTTGACTCTTCCAATAAACAACAGATGGGAAATACTTCCTATAAGCAGATGTTAAGAAATGAATCTTTTTTACTCTTGCCTTTGCCAGGGCCAGTTTGTACTGGTCTCCCATTTAGTACTGGGGGAGTTTCTCAAGCTTCCAAAGCCCCCAGTGCTTGTGTGTAGAGAGACACGCAGACACACTATCCTCTCAGTTTCAACACCTCTGCAAGCTGCATTGATCTACCTAGCACCATTACACTCCTTAGTATCCAATGTCTTCCTCATAAGCTTCGGAGAAAGCTAACAATTAGATGGTTACCTAACTTGAGTGGTCCTGGGTCTTGGGCAGAATTCTGAAGAGAAGCAGTGGTCACAGTGGTATGTGAAGACTGATATTGTCACAGTTGATGGTTAAACACTGATGCTGGTTTTGTTTTGAAAAACAGATCTAAATTTTAGATTCCAAGTTATTTTAATCTCTATATAAATTATGGTTGTGAAATATCTTTTATGCCACCCTTTGAACCCAGTCATACGTTGCTATCTGTGCCCATAGATACATCATTTAGTTCAATCTGATTGGTACCTGGGTGCTTCCTTAGACTGTACTACATTTTCCTTTGCTGATCTTTTTTTTTTTTTTCTTTTTTTTTTTTAATCACAGAGGCAGTATCTGTGAGAATAGTGAAAGAAGAAACTTCTTTCTTATGAAAAGACCTGGTATATTTCTTAACTTCATGATTAGAAAGGGTACCTGGGGTTCCTACATTTTTCCAAATGTACATTAAAGTCTTTCAGTTTCTCCTTTACTTTACATTATGCATATCAGATATAGTTAAACCTTATATGAGAGGAAAACAAAAAATTTATAATGACTGTTTCTGCAGCTTCCAGTTATCAAGGCTGATAATCTCTAAATAATTGTTTAATACATTTTAAATGTATTTTGTCTTTATTTTTGCTAAGTGCTTTTTCCAGGGTACTCTTAGGCAGAGGAAGAATGCACTTATATAATCTCTTTGTCCCCCACGTATATTGATGTACTTTTATTTTTTTTTGAGATAGAGTCTCATTCTGTCACCCAGGCTGGAGTGCAGTGGCATGGTCTCGGCTCACTGCAACCTCCACCTCCTGGGTTCAAGCGATTCTCTCGCCTCAGCCTCTGGAGTAGCTGGGACTACAGGCACCCACCAGCACACCCAGCTAATTTTTGTATTTTTAGTAGAGACAGGGGTTTCACAATGTTGGCCAGGCTGGTCTCGAACTCCTGACCTTGTGAACCACCCACCTTGGCCTCCCAAAGTGCTGGGATTACAGGTGTGAGCCACTGCGCCCAGCCATTGATGTACTTTTGAGTTAGGTAACTTTACTGGCCTGCTTGAGCCACTAGAATATGACAAAATCATGGTCAGCATTGCCATATTTGTATGGAGCTTCTAGTCCATTATACAGATAACTGGAATAATTTTAGTAATGATACCAATAGGTGTTGACTGTTATATGCCAGGCACTTTGACATGTATTATCTCATTTAATCCTCACAGCTTTATTAGATAGGTACCATAAAGATCCAGCATTACAGAGGAAGGAATTTTAACCCAGAGGTTAACTTACTTGCCCCAAACCACCCAGTTTCTATCATTCCTGAACAGCATGTTCTTCTTTCTACTTCACAGGCATTTATATTCCAGAGGATGACAGAGATGCCCCAGAGAAGTTTCGGGGTCTTGGTGTACGAATTGAGGATGATGTAGTGGTGACTCAGGACTCACCTCTCATCCTTTCTGCAGATTGTCCCAAAGAGATGAATGACATTGAACAGATATGTAGCCCAGCCTCTTGACCTTCACTGCAGCCCACATGCACCTCAGGTTCAAGACGAGTGTATGCTGTCATCCCTGCACATGTGCTTTCTGAATATCTCTGTGTGTGCATTCATATACATATTCCATTTGGGAATACAGCAGCTGTGTGAATGTATGTAATCGTGGGGGGGGGGAGTTTTGTTTTAAGTAGTTAGATGTCTGAAAAAATGAATTTTTGAATAGGATGTCACTGCAGCTTTGGTAACATTAATTGTATAGAATTTATGACCAGACAAGTTTAATTTTTAAACATAAAGAAAGGTCTTGGTTACATATGTCCATGCATTCCAGTTAACACATTTAAACATATAGAAATTCACTTCTTTCAAGTCCTTCCCTTTCTGTTCTTTTGCTGAGATCCACCCAATATCATAATAAGTTCGTATGATGCCTGTATTTTTAGCTAATTACCAAGGTCTCTGCTTATGCTAAAATTCACCTGTTGGTGATTGTGGGTGGCCAATACATGCCTTATGTAACTCCCCCACCTAGTCTATATCCTGCGTGTCTACTGGAGCCACATGAACCCTCAGGGGCACTGGTGTCCTGCATGCTTACTAGTCAGCCACAGTCCAGGTTCCAACAACAATGGCTACCTACCAAACAAAACAGTTGTGAGCCTTTCTTGCCATTTGGTTGCCTAGGACCTGGAAAGTGTTTAGATTCTTGATAAAGAAGGAAATTCTTGATAAAGAAGAGAAAGAAAAGTATGTAAGTATCTACTAAATATCTGGACATCAGGGCTGGGCATGGTGGCTCACGCCTGTAATCTCAGCATTTTGGGAGGTCGAGGCAGGTGGGTCATTTGAAACCAGGAGGTTGAGACCAGCCTGGCCAACATGGTGAAACCCTGTCTCTACTAAAAATACAGAAATTAGTCAGGCGTGGTGGTTCACGCCTGTAATCCCAGCTACTTGGGGGGCTGAGGCATGACAATTGCTTGAACCTGGGAGGTGGAGGCTGCTGTGAGCTGAGACCATGCGACTGCACTCCAGCCTGAATGACTGAGTGAAGCTCTCTGCTTCAAAAAAAATCCAAAAAAAAAAAAAAAAATCCAGACATCCAGCCATCTTTTCAATTTAAGATGATTTCTTAATGATGCCTTCAAAAATTAATAAAAAGAAAAAAGAATTATTTCTTTCCCAGATATCCCTGTTCCCCCTATGGATTCTTAATCCACTGACCCTCATGGGTTATCTTTGTAGCTATGCAGAGGCGGATCCTCTACATACTTACCCTGTCAGAGTCACAAAGTCACAGTCGTGGCACCATTTTCAGAGGAGCACCCCTGTTATCATTCTGTGATTTCCTCTAGTGCTAATAAAAACAAAATACGGAATCCACCAATAAATAACCTTATGATTCCTGTCTTTCTCTGATATTAGCACTGAGTGTGCAGTGGTAAAGAGTCATATTTCTTTTTTTCTTTTTCTTTTTTTTTTTTTTTTTTTTTTTTTGGGAGAGGGAGTCTCACTCTTTTGCCCAGGCGGGAGTGCAGTGGCACGATCTCAGCTCACTGCAACCTTCCCCTACCGGGTTCAAGCAATTTTCCTGCCTCAGCTACCCAAGTAGCTGTGGCTACAGGTGAATACTGCCATGCCCAGCTAATTTTTTGTATTTTAATAGAGATGGGTTTTTACCATGTTACCCATGCTGGTGTCAAACTCCTGAGATCAGGTAATCTGCCCACCTCGGCCTCCCAAAGTACTATGATTACAGGCTGTGAGCCACCGCACATGGCCTGAGTCATATTTCTTTAAACCCAACACTGGATACAATTATACAGAACTCAGTTTGCAAGGTGAACAGGGCTAGATTACCACAGATAGCTTATTTAGGAGCTTCTGTGATAGAGGAAGCTTTAAGAGCCAAGGTGTTCATCTCCTTTAAATCTGGATATGGGCTCAAGATGTATAAAGCATACCAGTTGTTACAACACAAATTTGAGGGTCCTTTTTTTTTAAAGATGGGGTTTCACTATGTTGGTCAGGCTGGTCTTGAACTCCCAACCTCAGGTGATCCGCCCGCCTTGGCCTCCAAAGTGCTTGGATTACAGGCGTGAGCCACCACGCCCAGCCAATTTGAGGGTTTTTAAAAAATATATATTTGTATTAGGGAAGCACAAGCTAGGGGATTAACAATCTCTGCAGTGCTGGAAGTTTACCTATCTTATCAGGGAAACTCAGGGTACAGAGTGAAAAGCAGACAGGCAGTGACTTCCTCAAGAGACAGATAATGTGAAAACAAAAGTGATACAAATTGTATCCTCACAGTGCTAGCCCAGGAATGCTTTGGCTTTGCGCACCTTATCTAAGCAGCTCTTGGAATGGAGGCTGCACAGCTGGAGTCTCCTTCCCCCATACCCACCCTTCTTCCTCCCTCCAATTTCTCAATCTAGCGCTACTTTTTAAAAGAAGGGGAGGGAAATAATTCCAGGACTCTGGCTTCTCACTTCCTGAGCTCTGTGCCCCCAACAACCCTTTCCTTGGATTGTGTTTCCTCTTTCATTTACAATCCAAGAATAAGGAATTTCTTTTCCTTTTTTCTTTTCTTTTTTTTTTGAAACTGAGTCTCACTGTCATCCAGGCTGGAGTGCAGTAGTGCAATCTCGGCTCACTGCAACCTCCACTTCTGGGGTTCAAGCAATTCTCCTGCCTCAGCCTCCTAAGTAGCTGGGATTATAGGCGCCCACCACCATGCCCAGCTAATTTTTGTATTTTTAGTAGAGACGGGGTTTCACCATGTTGGCCAGGCTGGTCTCAAACTCCTGACCTCAAGTGATCTGCCCACCTTGACCTCCCAAAATGCTGGGAGTACAGGCGTGAGCCACCACGCCCAGCCTCCTGTCTCTAAACTTGCTAGCTAACAGCCTAGGTGGCTTCTATGTATAGCAGCATACTTGAACATGAAACAGACTTCTGGTGAGATTCCAGTCAAGTTCTGTAGATGTTACTGGTAGTCAGAAAGACTACTGTGGAATTCTTCTGGTGATTTTTTGTCCCTGACCCAGGTATATTGTCCTTTGGGTCCCAGATTAACTATAGCAGCTAAGCATTGGAATCAGACTTTTAGATTCATCAAGATAACATAATGAACATTTCACAGTAATGTTTTGTGGCTGTCTGATATATTCAGGATTTGTTGAGCAGATAATTATGCACTGTGCTGTGTGTGATATTATTCATGCTTAGCCATGTCACAGACACCCCATATTTAGTTGTTTTTTTTTTTAAATACAAAGAATGCTATTAACTTATTGGATATAAAATAATTTTATTTTTCTAATGTCAAGGAAATGACACATTCCACTTAAGCAAGTTTTCCAAATAATTAAAATTTAATACTTCAAGAATAAAATGTATCCAAATATTTCTTAAAATTCTTAAAATTTATGTTAAAATTTGCTGATCTCTTACATTCAGTAAAGCTGGGACTTGAAGACTTCCCATAATTTTCAACTGCCTTGCAAGTTCATAAACTTGCAAGTATACAAAGGTCAATAAGATAAATTCATAGTTTTAAGGTAAGACCTTTATATTAGCTTTTTAAATTTTTTTAAGTTTTTAATTGACATAATAATTGTACATATTTATAGTGTACATAGTGATATTTTGATACATATAGTGGATAGTGATCAGATCAGAACAATTAGCACATCCATCAGATTGAGCATTTATCATTTGTGTTGAGCCGTGAGTTTTTTGTTTTTGTTTTTGTTTCTGAGAGGGAATCTAACTCTGTTGCCAGACTGGAGTGCAGTGGTGCCATCTTGGCTCACTGCAACTTGTGACTCCCAGGTTGAGGCAATTCTCCTGCCTCAGCCTCCCTAGTAGCTGGGATTATAGGCATGCACCACCATGCCCAGCTAATTTTTGTATTTTTAGTAGAGACAGGGTTTTACCATGTTGGCCAGGATGGTCTCTCATCTCCTGACCTCGTGATCCACCCACCTCAGCCTCCCAAAGTGCTTGGATTACAGGCCTGGGCCACCATGCCCAGGAGCCTTTAGTTCTAAGTATGACAGATAATATATATACCAGGTGCTCCTATTAAGAGCCTTAATTTTTTTTTCTTTTTTTTTTTTTCTCTTTTTGTCTT
>NW_022437106.1:1753675-1757080 GCF_009761245.1 Sapajus apella
CACCCGCCTCGGCCTCCCACAGTGCTGGGATTACAGGCTTGAGCCACTGCGCCCGGCCTGAGAAAATATTTTTTTAAGAGCCTTAATTTTAAAAAAAATTATTCAAATGTTACCACTGGCATTTTCCTCCCTGAATTGAAGATATAGTACCATTTAAATGAAGGAAACTTACCTGGATAGCCAGTGTCACATGCTTTTATGTATTTATTTCAGGAATTACTATTTTTTCTCCATAATTAGGAAGCAGACTGTGTTCTTTATTTGAAACACGGCAGTGGAAATACTGGAGTAAAGCTGGGTATAGTAGCTCATGCCTGTAATCCCAACACTTTGGGAGGCCAAGGAGGGAGGGTCGCTTGAGCCCAGGAGTTTGAGACCAGCCTGGGCAACAGAGAGAGACCTTGTCTCAACAAAAACTTTTTAAAGTTAGCCAGGTGTGGAGGTGTGCACCTATAGTCCCAGCTACTCAGGAGGCTGAGGTAGGAGGGTCGCTTGAGCCTAGGAGGTCAGGGCTGCAGTGAGCCATGATTGTACCACTGCACTCCACCCTGAGCAACAGAGCAAGACCCTGTCTCAATAAAAAAGAAAAACTGGAGCAAGAACTCTCCTCATAGTATCCACGTTGGTCACTTACAGTACTCTGTGTACATCTTCTTTCAAAAACTTGTTTTTTTCTCAGTTTTTATAAGGTGAGAAAGGGAAAAACCTTCCCAATAGAAATACTGTCTTAAATGAGATTAAGATCCATAAAACAAGTTAAATCTCCATATTAAAACATCACAACTCATTAAAACAGAAAAATGTACCTTTGTTGTGTTTTTCCAAATATCCATACCCACACCCTGTTCAGCTTTGTTAATAATACAAAGATCACAAATGGGAAGCACGACTGCTGCTTCTCCCCCTTCTGTTCCCATGTCAGAGATGGAGAATAAAGCACAGTGAGCTGTTCCACCAGTCCAGCAGTGACCTCAGAGGCCTTTGTAACAGTGTTTCCAATAACTGCTGCTAATAAAAAAGAATATCTGCAATCCTTCAACTGTGTTTGATAGCTGAGAATGTAACTTGTTTGCGTGTCTATTAGAAAATTAGGAAGGCCCCACAGATAATAGCAGCAAGGGATCCTGCTTGAAAGGGTTTTATGGCATGATTTTTTTTTAATTTTTTGTCTATAGCTCAAAACAAGTTTTAAGCCTGAGAAAATATACTTTAATTTGAGGTGTTTTTAATGCTTCTAGAGTAATGAAAAGATGAATGAATGCATAATTAAAGCTTAACAGTAGAGCAGAGTTTTACTTTTACAAACCGCCTGGGTTCTGGCTGTGCTGCCGTACTCTGCCAGTGTGTCTCTGAGTTAGAGCATCATTACTGTTTGAATGGGAGGACGCACTGGAATCAAGCTTCCTGGAGTTGCTATGCAAGAGTCTGAGAAAACTTCCATCTTTACTAGCGTTTCTTAATGCTTTCTGTGACTTTTGTGCAATTACATAAGTTCAATTTAGACAAAATGCTGTTGCTTTTTAAGGCATTACTATTCACTGAAAATAGATATGTCATTCCCCATCAAGGGTAAAGCATTTGTGACTGTCATTTTAAAAACATAAACTAGGCCGGGTGCAGTGGCTCATGCCTGTAATCCCAGCACTTTGAGAGGCTGAGGCGAGTGGATCACGAGGTCAGGAGATAGAAATCATCCTGACCAACATGGTGAAACTCCGTGTCTACTAAAAATACAAAAATTAGCTGGGCATGGTGGCACATTCCTGTAATCCCAGCTACTCGAGTCGCTGAGGCAGGAGAATCACTTGAACCAGGGAGTCAGAGGTTGCAGTGAGCCAAGATCACGCCACTACACTCCAGTCTGGTGACAGAGTGAGACTCTATCTCAAAAAATAAAAATAAGAATAAACTATAAAACAATATAGAAGGATATGGTGTGTGTGTGTGTGTGTGTGTTACTTTAGAATTTACAGCTGGGCGTGGTAGTTGGTGCCTGTAATCCCAGCTACTCAGGATGCTGAGACAGGAGAATCGCTTAAACCCAGGAGGCAGAGGTTGCAGTGAGCCGAGATTGCACAATTGCACTCCAGCCTGGGTGACAGAACAAAACTCAGTCCAAAAAAAAAAAAAATTGAAAGCAGGGACTCAGTTATTTGTACACCAGTGTTTATAGCAGCATTATTCACAATAGCCAAAAGGTAGAAAAATCCAAATCAATATAAATTTAAAAAAAAAAAAAGAAAAGCCGGGTGCGGTGGCTCACGCCTATAATCCCAGCACTTTGGGAGGCCGAGGTGGGTGGATCACAAGGTCAAGAGATCGAGGCCATCCTGGTCAACATCGTGAAACCCCATCTCTACTGAAAATACAAAAATTAGCTGGGCATGGTGGCACATGCCTGTAGTCCCAGCTACTTGGGAGGCTGAGGCAGGAGAATTGCTTGAACCCAGGAGGTGGAGGTTGCAGCGAGCCAAGATTGCACCATTGCACTCCAGCCTGAGTAACGAGCGAAACTCCATCTCAAAAAAAAAAAAAGAAAAATCCGGCCGGGCGCAGTGGCTCAAGCCTGTAATCCCAGCACTTTGGGAGGCCGAGGCGGGTGGATCACGAGGTCAAGAGATCGAGACCATCCTGGTCAACATGGTGAAACCCCGTCTCTACTAAAACTACAAAAAATTAGCTGGGCATGGTGGCGCGTGCCTGTAGTCCCAGCTACTCAGGAGGTTGAGGCAGGAGAATTGCCTGAACCCAGGAGGTGGAGGTTGCGGTAAGCCGAGATCGCGCCATTGCACTCCAGCCTGGGTAACAAGAGCGAAACTCTGTCTCAAAAAAAAGAAAAGAAAAATCCAAATATAGATTGATGGATGAGTGGATAAACAAAATGTGTATACATGCAATGGAATATTATTCAGTTTTCTAAAGGATTGAAATTCTGATACATGCAACAACATGGATTAACCTTGAAGATATGCTAAGTGAAATAAGCCAGACACAAAAAGACATATATTGTATGATTCCATTTAGATGCAGTGCCCAGTAGTCAAATTCATAGAGACAGAAGTAAAACACTGTTCACCAAGGGCTGGGGAATGGAAAGCAATTGTTTAACAGGTATAGAGTTTCAGTTTGGGCAAATAAAAAAAGTTCTAGAGACGGATGGTGGCAAGGGTTGCACAACAATCTGAATATATTTAATGCCACTGAACTGTATACTTAAAATTGTTAAAAATTAGGCCAGGCATGGTGGCTTATGCCTATAATCCCAGCACTTTAGGAGGCTGAGGTGGGTGGATCAGTTGAGGCCAGGAGTTCAAGACCAGCCTGGCCAACATGGTAAAACCCCCGTCTCTTCTAAAAATCAAAAATTAGCCAGGTGTGGTGGTACACACCTGTAGTCCCAGCTAC
>NW_022437106.1:1757180-1763914 GCF_009761245.1 Sapajus apella
AAAAAAAAAAAAAAAAAAAAAAATACTGCAGCCGGGCATGGTGGAACACTCCTGTAATCCCAGCACTTTGGGAGGCTGAAGTGGGTGGAGCACCTGGGATCAGGAGTTCGAGACTAGCCTGACCAACATGCTGAAACCCTGTCTTTTTTTCTTTTTTTTTTTTTTTTTTTTTTGCCTTCCTCTGCATGTTCCTGCAAATAGGCTCAACTTAAAATGGCATCTGATGAGGAATTCAGTGAGGATGAAACCCTGTCTACTGCTAAATACAAAAAATTTAGCCGAGTGTGGTGGCACATGCCTGTAATCCCAGCTACTTGGGAGACGGAGGCAGGAGAGTCACTTGAACCCAGGATGCAGATCGCACCATTGCCTGGGCAACAAAAGTGAAACTCAGTGAGAAAAAAAAAAAAAAGATACTGCCAAACTTTTTCCAAAGTGACTGTGCCATTTTGCATTTCTACCTGCAATGTATGAGTGATTTCATTTTTTCACATTTTCACCAGCATTTGGTGGTGTCACAGGTTTTTTTGTTTTTTTTTGTTTTTGTTTGTTTTTTTTGACCATTCTGATGGGTAGTGATATCTCATTCTGGTTTTAATTTGCATTTCTCTGATGGCAAATGGTGCTGACCATCTCTTCATCTGCTTCCTTGCCATTTGTATTATATATCCTCTCCAATGAAATATCTTTTCATGCCACTTGTTCATGTTCTAATTGGATTGTTTTTGGACAGCTGAGTTTTAAGAATTCTTTCTTTTTGTGTGTGACGGAGTCTCCCTTTGTTGCCCAGGCTGGAGTGCAAGTACAATGTTGCCATCTCGGCTCACTGTAATCTCCACCTCCCAGGTTCAGGCGATTCTCCTGTCTCAGCCTCCTGAGTAGCTGGGATTACAGGCACATGCCACCATGCCTGGCTAACTTGTAGAGAAGGGGTGTCCCTATGTTGGCCAGTCTGGTCTCAAACTCCTGACCTTGTGATCCGCCCACCTTGGCTTCCCAAAGTGCTGGGATTACAGGTGTGAGCCACCACACCCGACCAAGAATTCTTTCTTTATATATTCTGTCTCTTAGTGCTTTGTCAGATATGTGGTTTGCAAATACTTTCTCCCACTCTGTAGCTGTCTGTTCATCCTTTTAACAGACCCTTTCACAGAGCAAAACTTTTAAATTCTAATGTTCAATTTATAAATTGTTCCATTCCTGGATAATGCTATTGGTGTCAAGTCTAAGAATTCTGTCTGGCCCTAGATCCTGCAATTTTTCTCCTTTCATTCTAAAAGTTTATTTTTGTTGTTGTTGTTTTGGGTTTTTTTGTTTTTTTTTTTTTTTTTTGCATTTAAAGTTATATTTTATTTTTAATGATCCAGTATATTATTTAAACTTTGATTACCTCAAATGAAATAGATCTATGCACATCATTATAAGAGAACTATGATATATGCACAAGCAGAGATGCCGGGATCATGCAATAGTTTCATACCAGATTTCAAGATATTAAGTAGCAAGGAAACACAATGAAATTGAAGGCTGAGGTGAAGTGCAGGCATAAGGGTAAGGAAAGCAGAACATTCAAGATGTACCTATATACACCAGTTCTTAAAACAAGAAAATCAGGCTGGGTGCAGTGGCTCATGCCTGTTAATCCCAACACTTTGGGAGACCGAGGCGGGTGAATCAGCTGAGGTCAGGAATTCAAGACCAGCCTGACCAACATGGTAAAACCCCATCTCTATTTAAAAAAAACAAACACGCAGATCATTTCCAATAAGGCACTGGCTCATGTATTTCTGTTGAGGCAGAAGTCAGTCTTATTCACAAAAGCTGAATTCAGTGTTATTAGTCCGTCATTGAGATGCTTCACTTTTGCATTTTCCTTTTGGAGTTTCACTCTGTCACCAGGGTGAAGTGCAGTGCTGTGATCTCTGCCTCCCAGGTTCAAGCGATCCCCTGCCTCAGCCTGCTGAGTAGCTGGGATTACAGGCGCGCACCCCAACGACCAGCTAATTTTTTTTGTTTGTTTTACTGCAAGAGACCAGCTAATTTTTTTGTATTTCAGTAGAGATGGGGTTTCACCAAGTTGGCCAGGATGGTCTCATCTGACCTCATGATCCGCCCACCTCGGCCTCCCAAAGTGCTGGGATTACAGGGGTGAGCCACTGTACCTGGCCTTCATTCTAAAAGTTTTATAGTTTTATGTTTTAGGTTTAAGTTCATGATACATGTTAATTTTTGTATAACATGTGAGACAGGTCAAGAGTTTGTTTTTTGTTTGCCGATAGATATTCCATTGCTCCAGCACCATTTGTTTAAAATGGTGTGTTTTTCCTCCACTTAATTACTTTTGTACCTCTGTCAAAGTTCAGTTGGGCATATTTGAGTGAGTCTTTTCTGGGTTCTCTATTCTGTTCCATTGATGTGTATGTCTATCCTCCACCCACACCAGTCTTAATTACTGCAACTGTAAAAAGTACGTCTTGAAAACAGGCAGAGACAGCCGGGCGTGGTGGCTCACGCCTGTAATCCCAGCACTTTGGGAGGTAGAGGCGGGCGGATCACGAGGTCAAGAGATCAAGACCATCCTGGCCAATATGGTGAAACCCCATCTCTACTAAAAATACAAAAAAAATTAGCTGGGCGTGGTGGCGCTTGCCTGTAGTCCCAGCCACTCAGGAGCTTGAGGCAGGAGAATTGCTTGAACCCGGGATGCGGAGGTTGCAGTAAGCCAAGGTCACGCCACTGCTCTCCAGCCTGGTGCCTGGTGACAGAGACTCTGTCCCAAAAAAAAAAAAAAAAAGAAAACAGGTAAAGAGATTCCTCACACTTTATTCTTCCTCTTCAAAATTGTCTTAGCTATTCTAATTCCTTTGCCTTTTAATATAAATTTTAGAATAGGCCGGGCTCGGTGGCTCACGCCTATAATCCCAGCACTTTGGGAGGCCAAGGCAAGCAGATCACCTGAGGTCAGGAGTTTGAGACCAGCCCGGCCAACATGTGAAACCCCCATCTCAGCTACTTGGGAGGCTGAGGCAGGAGAATCACTTGAACCTGGGAGGTGGAGGTTGCAGTGAGCCAAGATCACACCACTGCACTCCAGTCAGGGTGACAGAGCAAGACTCTGTATCAAAAAAGAAAATAATAATTTTGTCTATAAATAAAAAAAACTTACTAGGATTTTGATAGGAATTTTGTTAAACTGAAATTTCGTGAAAACTGACATCTTTACAGTGTTGAATCTTACAACCCATGAATGCTATATGTCTATTAAAAAAATTTTTTTTAAACCAGGTATGGTGGTTCATGCCTGTAATCTCAGCACTTTGGGAGGCTGAGGAACAATGATTTCTTGAGGCCAGCAGTTGGAGACCAGCCTGGTCAACTTGATGAGCCCCATCTCTACAAAAAAATACCAAAAAATTATCCGGCCATGGTGGCGGGCGCCTATAGTCCCAGCTACTTGGGATGCTAAAGTAGGAGGACTTCTTGAGCCCAGGAGTCGTCCAAGGCTGCAGTGAGCTCAGATCACACCACTGCATTCCAGCCTGGGCAACTAAGGGAGATTGTGTCTCAAAAATATACATATATTTGCCGGGCACAGTGGCTCACGCCTGTAATTCCAGCACTTTGGGAGGCTGAGATGGGCAGACGATAAGGTCAGGAGATCAAGACCATCCTGGCCAACAGGGTGAAACCCTGTCTCTACTAAAAATACCAAAAAATTAGCTGGGCGAAGTGGCAGGTGCCTGTAATCCCAGCTACTAGGGAGGCTGAGGCAGAATAGCTTGAACCAGGGAGTCAGAGGTTGCAATGAGCCAAGATTGTGCCACTGAACTCCAGCCTGGTCGACAGAGTGAGGCTCCATCTCAAAATAAATAAATAAATAAGATTGTTATTGCTATGATAGAATATATGGTACCAAAAAAAGGTTAAAAAAATACATTTTTTTATTTCTTTTATCAGTGTTGTGTAGTTTTCAGCACACAAGTCTCAAATTTTATGTTTTGTTAGATTTACACCTAAATATTTCACTTTTTGGATGAATGGTAATGTGACATTCTTTTTAATTTCAGTGTCCACATGTTCATAGCTAGTATACACAAATACAATTGATTTTTGTATGTTTATCATGTATCCTATAACCTTGCTGAACTCATTTATTAGTGCTAAGAATTTTGCTAGATTCCTTGAGATTTTCTACATAAACCGTGTGTGGTCTAAAGATAGGACGGTTTTATTTCTTCCTTTCCAATCTGTATGCCTTTTACTCCCTTTTACTTTTTTTTTTTTTTTTTGGAGACAGACTCTTGATCTGTCGCCCAGACTAGAGTGCAATGGCTCGATCTCAGCTCACTGCAACCTCTGCCTCCCGGGTTCAAGCGATTCTCCTGCCTCTGCCTCCCAAGTAGCTGGGATTACCGGTGCACACTACCACGCCTGGCTAATTTTTGTATTTTTGGTAGAGATGGGGTCTCACCATGTTGGCCAGGCTGGTCTGGAACTCCTGACCTCAGGTGATTGGCCTGCCTCAGTCTCCCAAAATGCTGGGATAACAGGTGTCAGCCATGGTGTCCAGCAACTTCTTTTTTTTTCTCTCTTTTTTTTTTTCCTGTCTTGTTGCACTGGCTAGAAGTTCCAGAGCTACATTGAATAAGAGTGAAACAGTGATGAGAGTGGCCATTCTTGCCTTGTTCCCAATTTTAGGAGAAAGCACTCAGCATTTCACCATTAAGTACAGTTGTCCCTTGGTATCTATGGGGGATTGGCTCCAGGATCCCCCACGAATACCAAAATCCCAGGATGTTCACTCCCTGAAATTAAAAGGTGTAGTATTTGCATATAGCATAGGCACATCTTCCTGCATACATTAAATTATCTCTAGATTACTTATAAAACAATGTATTATTTATTTTTTTGAGACGGAATTTCGCTCATGTCGCCCAGTCGGGAGTGCAATGGCACAATCTCGGCTTACTGCAACCTCCGCCTCCTGGGTTCAAGCAATTCTCCTGCCTCAGCCTCCCGAGTTGCTGGGATTACAGGCATGAGCCACCATGCCCGGATAATTCTGCATTTTTAGTAGATACAGGGTTTCTCCATGTCAGTCAGGCTGGTCTCAAACTCCCGACCTCAGGTGATCCACCCGCCTCGGCTTCCCAAAGTGCTGGGATTACACATGTGAGCCACCACACCCGGCCCATTTTTTCTATTTTTCTAATCAGCTTCCTTATGTTGAAATAATTATTTTTGAGACAAAGTCTCACTCTATCACTGGAGTCTAGTGCCGAAATCGCAGCTCACTGCAGTCTTGACATTGGTGGGCTCAAGCCATCCTCCTGCCTCAGCCTCCCAAGCAGCTGAGAATACATTTGTGCACCACCACACTCGTGTTTGTGTGTGTGTGTGTGTGTGTGTGTGTGTATGTGTGTGTGTGTGTATTTTTGTAGAGATGAGGTCTCATTATGTTGCCAAAGCTGGTCTCCAACTCCTGGGCTCAAGGGATCCTCTCGCCTTGGCCTCCCAAAGTGCTGGAATTACAGGTGCCCCAACTTATTTTATGTTTTGTTTTCTAAGTTTTTCTGCCTTTCTGTGGGTTTAACATTTTTTAGAATTCCATTTTGATTTATCTATAGTGTTTCTCTTCTGAGTGTGTCTCTTTGCATAGCTTTTTAAGGGGCTGCTCTTACATACATGACTTATGACAGTCTACTAATGTCATCATTTTAGCAGTTTGAGTGAAACATAGAAACCTTACCTCCCTCTGTGTCCCTTCACCTCTCCCGGTTTATAAAATAATTGTTTAAAATATTTTCTCCATATAGATTTAGGACTATCTTAGATAATGCTATAATTTTTCCTTCAGGCCGGGTGCAATGGCTCAGGCCTGTAATCCCAGAACTTTGGGAGGCCAAGGCGAGCAGATCACTTGAGGTCAAAAGTTTGAGACCAGCCTGGCCAACATGGTGAAACCCCATCTCCACTAAAGAAAAAAGTACAAAAATTAGCTGGGTATGGTGGCACATGCCTCTAATCCCAGCTACCTGGGAGGCTGAGGCATGAGAATTGCTTGAACACGGGAGGCGGAGGTTGTGGTGAGCTGAGATCCTGCCACTGCACTCTAGCCTGGGCAACAGAGCAAGACTCCATCTCCAAAAAAATTTATTTTTACTTCAACTGTGAAACATAATTTAGAAAACTCAAAAGGAGAAGAAAAACTTATTGTACTTGCCCATATTTTTTCTTATTGTGTTTGTTCTTTCTAATTTTCCAAGGTCCCTGTTTTATTGTCTTATTTCTAGGGGAAGGCCTAACGGTGACAAATTCTCTTAGTTTTCCTTCTGAGAATGTCTTGATTCCCCCTTGATTCCTGAAGGATATTTTCACCATGTATAGTATTCTGAGTTGACAGGTGCTTTTATTGTATTTGCTTTTTGCATGAAAAACATTTTGCCACTTCTGCTGGCCTCTGTGGTTGGTGGTGAGAAATCTGCCATTCAAATGATTTTTCCTCTTTAGGTAAGGTGTTGTTTTCTCTTGCTGCTTTCAACATTTCTTCTTTCTTTGGTTTTCAGAAGTTTGTGATGTGTCGTGGCATGGATTTCTGTGGGTTTATTCTGTGTGGTGCTTGCTCAGCTTCTCGAATCTACAGATTTTTCTTGCCAGAGTTGGCAAGTATCCAGCCATTATTTCATCAATTACCTTTTCAACCTGGCTCTCTTTTTTTTTTTTTTTTTTTTTTT
>NW_022437106.1:1764014-1780787 GCF_009761245.1 Sapajus apella
GGCTCACCGCAACCTCCGCCTCCTGGGTTCAGGCAATTCTCCTGCCCCAGCCTCCTGAGTAGCTGGGATTACAGGCACGCGCCACCATGCCCAGCTAATTTTTTGTATTTTTAGTAGAGACGGGGTTTCACCATGTTGACCAGGATGGTCTCGATCTCTTGACCTCGTGATCCACCCGCCTCGGCCTCCCAAAGTGCTGGGATTACAGGCTTGAGCCACCGCGCCTGGCCCAACCTGGCTCTCTTTATCCTCTCCACCTGAACTCCTGATGACACAAGTATTAGATCTTTTGTGGTATTTCCACAGGTCCACAAGGCTCTGTTTTTTCATTTTGTTTTCAGTCTATTTTCTCTTTCTTGTTCAGATTGGGTAAATTCTATTGTTCTGGATTTTGTTTGTGTGTTTGCTTTGGAGACAGTCTCGCTCTGTTGCCCAAGCTGGAGTGCAGTGGTGCCATCTGAGCTCATTGCAACCTCTGCCTCCCAGGTTCAAGTGATTGTCCTGCCTCAGCCTCCCAAGTGGCGAGTGGCTAGGATTACAGGCATGCAACACCATGCCTGGCTAATTTTTTTTTATTTTTAGTAGAGACAGACAGGGTTTCACCATGTTGCCTAGGCTGGTCTTGAACTCCTGAGCTCAGGCAATCTGCCCCCCTTGGCCTCCCAAAGTGCTGGGATAAGAGGTGTGAGCCACCATGCCTGGCCTAATTTCTGTTGTTCTATCCTCCAGTTCAGTTATTTTTTTCCTCTGTCACTTCCATGTCTTTTTTCCTCCCAGCTTCTGTTGGGAAAAATGTCACCTCCATTCTGTTGTTGAACCCATCCACTGAGTTTTTAAATTCACTTACTGCATTTTTCAGTTCTAAGACTTCCATTTGGTTCCCTTCGTTCCTTTCCTTTCCTTTCCTTTCCTTCCTTCCCTCCCTCCTTTTCTTCCCTTTCTCTCTCTCTCTCTCTTTCTCTCTTTCTTTCTCTTTCTTTTTTTTGAGACAGAGCCTCACTCCATCACCCAGGCTGGAGTGCAGTGGCATGATCTCGGCTCACTGCAACTTCTGCCTCCCAGGTTCAAGCGATTCTCCTGCCTCAGCCTCCTGAGTAGCTGAGATTACAGGCACAAACCACACACCTGGCTAAGTTTTCACCATGTTGGCTGGGCTAGTCTCAAACTCGTAACCTCAAGTAATCCGCCCACCTCAGCCTCCCAAAGTGCTGGGATTGCAGGTAACAGCCACAACGTCTGACGGATACCTGAGCTAAAAAATACAAAAACTTACCCAGGTGTGGTGGCAGATGCTTATAATCTCAGCTAAAGGAGAGGCTCTAGCAGGAGAATCACTTCAACCCAAGAGGTGGAGGCTGCAATGAGCTGAGATCACACGACTGCACTACAGCCTGGCAACATAGCAAGACTCTCAAAAAAAAAAAAAAAAAAAAAAAACCTTTCAATGCCTTGCCATAAGATCTATAATAAAATCCCTGCCTCCTCTGCCCCCGGGCTGCCTCTCTGACATCTCTTACTACTTTCTGCTTGCTCAGTAGGCTCCAAATTTATTTATTCAACCCATAATGAGCACATATAATGTACCAGTTTTTGTTACCAATAAACAAAGCAATCAAAATTCCCTTTTCTTGGTGAGGACACACAAAAAACAATAATCCTAATAAACGAGTAAATGAGAAAATATGTTTGTTTGGAGACAGAGGCTTATTCTAGCTCAGGCTGGAGTGCAGTGATGCAATTTCAGCTCACTGCAGCCTTGAATTCCCAGGCTCAAAGGATTCTCCTACCTCCTTACCTCCTGAGTAGCTAGGACTACATGCCCAGTTTAGACAAAATATGTTAGAAGTTATATGTAAATTGGATAGGAAAGTAGATCATGTAGGGCCATTTAAAGGACTTCAGGTTAAATGTTGTTCTTCATAAAACCCTTATTTAATCACCCAATTTACTGTTGTCTCCTTCTCCCGTCCATCTCTTTACCTTGTTTTCTTCATAGCACTGGATACCTGAGACTTTTTTTGAGATACAGCCTCACTCTGTCGCCATACTGGAGTGCTGTGGCGCCATCTCGGCTCACTGCAACCTCTGACTCCCTGATTCAAGCGATTCTGCTACTTCAGCCTCCTGACTAGCTGGGATTACAGGCACGCGCCACTATGCCTGGCTAATTTTTGTGTTTTTAGTAGAGACAGGGTTTCACCGTGTTGGTCAGGCTGGGCTTGAACTCCTGAGCTCATGATCCATCCGCCTCCGCCTCCCAAAGTGCTGGGATTACAGGCATGAGCCACCACGCCTGGCCCACCTGAGACTTTTTTTTTTTTTTTTTTTTTTTTGAGAGGGAGTCTCGTTCTGTCACCCAGGCTGGAGTGCAGTGGCACAATCTTGGCTCACTGCAACCTTCACCACCCGGGTTCAAGCAATTCTCCTGCCTCAGCCTCCTGAGTATCTGGGATTACAGGCACACACCACCACACCCAGCTAATTTTTGTATTTTTGGTAGAGACAGAGGTTCGCCATGTTGGCCGGGCTGGTCTCGAACTGCTGTATTCAAGTGATCCGCCCACCTTGGCCTCCCAAAGTGCTGGAATTATAGGCCTGATCCACCCCACCTAGGGGGTAGCTGGATAGCTGAGACTTTTTTTTTTTTTTTTGAGATAAACTCTCACTCTTGTCACCCAGGCTGGACTGCAGTGGAACAATCTAAGCTCATGGCAACCTTCACCTCCCAGGTTCAAGAGATTCTCCTTCCTCAGCCTTCCAAGTAGCTCAACAGGCGTTCACCACCATGCATGCCCGGCTAATTTTTGTTTTTGTATTTTTAGTAGAGGCAGGGTTTCACCATGTTGGCCAGGCTGGTGTGGAACTCCTGATGTCAGGTGATCTCCTGCCTTGGCCTCCCAAAGTGCTGGGATTAGAGGCGTGAGCCAGTTCACCCAGCTCTGAGACTTCTTGATGTATTTATTTGTTGACTTGTGTATTATTCCCTAGCTAGGGGTTTGACTCATTATGTCTCTCCTGTTTAAAATAGAACCTGGCACATATCAATACTTTTACTGAATGATGGATAAATATGTCTTCAATACCTTAATTTACAATATGTTTCTAGTATTCCCATCAGGACCTGTAGGCACACAATACATTAATGACAGATATTTTCACATAAAATCATTAAAACTTGGGCTAAGAAAAACTCTGTAGGGTTCCTATAGCCCTTTAAGGTCTCAAACAATTTTCAAGTCTGGTTAAAGCTGTGGTGGTGTTTTCCAGGATATGTTGTTTCTGTTTATGACTAAAAAGGAAACAAATCGCAATTCTTTCACTGTTATTATTATTATTATTTTGAGATGGAGTCTCACTCTCTCACCAGGCTGGAGTGCACTGGCATGATCTCGGCTCACTGCAACAATCTCGGCTCACTGCAACCTCTGCCTCCCGGGTTCGAGCGATTCTCCTGCCTCAGCCTCCCGAGTAGCTGGGACTACAGGCGCATGCAACCACACCTGGTTAATTCTTCTATTTTTCGTAGAGATGGGGTTTTGCCATGTTGGCCAGGCTGGTCTCGAACTCCTGACCTCATGTGATCAACCCGCCTCAGCCTCCCAAAGTGCTGAGATTACAGGCGTGAGCCACCATGCCCAGCCAATTATTTCTCTTAAGCAACAGAGTCAGCACATTCCATTACTCTCCAGTTATCTTTTAAGAGAAAATACAAGGCTTCAAATAAACCTGTACGAGATCTAAGAGTGATCTGCAGTCACCTCTGCAAGGTTAGAGATGTCAAAGGGAGTCCTGGTCTAAGCAGAAATGGGAGAGCGACACGAAGTACCGGTGCTTGGGCCGGGCGTGGTGGCGTACTACCATGATCCCAGCAGTTTGGGGGGCCGAAGTGTGAGGATCGCCTGAGCCCAAGAGTTCGAGACCAGCCTGGGCAACATAGTGAGACACTGTCTCTATTTAAAAAAAAAAAAAAATGCCTCATAAAATTCAAGAAATACAGTGACTTCAGGTGGGTCGGTTTCATAATAGCTCAAGCAGCAGAAAGAGGACACAGACCGGGAAGAAATCACCCCACGTAGATGACAACTGAGGAAGAGGGAGTGGGAACTGACACGCGCTACGGTGAAGCCTTGCACCCCGACTTTGGGCGGTCCTAGGACTGCGACTAGGCGGGTGCAGAGGCCAGCCCCCAGGCTTGTCGGGCGGGTGAGGGCAGGGCTGGGGACCTGCTCAGTCTGGCCTTAGGGAGGGCCTTCTGAGGTCTCCCTTCTTCCCATTGAATCCCCGAGCAGTTCCCGAACAGAAATCGGAGACCAGACGGTGCGTGGGCTCCAGCCCTCTCAGGAGGACTGCACCTCGGGCCTGGCTCCGAGGCGGGTCAGATTCTGCGAAAGACCAGCGAGGGCTCTGGGGTTCTGGGGCAGGCGGCGGGCACCCACCCCCGCGCCTTCTCCCGCCGGCACCGGGAGCCGCGCGGCGACCCGGCGAGCCCGACAAGCGGGGTAGAGCTGCGGCGCAGGTCGTGCTCATGCGGAGGAAGCAGCCGCCGCCCCAGCTGACGGAGTGTGGACTGGGGCTTCCCAGAAGAGGCGGCGAGAGCGAACCCTTTCGAACATTTCCACCAGGCTAGCTCACGTAGCCTCGGCCCCGCCCCAGCCACTCCCGCCACCGCCCCCACCCCGGCCGACACGACGCGGGTGGGGCGATCTGCGCCAGCCCCTTTAAGAGGCGTGGTGACGCGCTCCGCCCCCACCTGCCCCTCTCGCGCCAGTAAGGGGTGGGGTGCGGGAGGAGGTGCCGGGAGGCGGGGGAGTGAGGCGTGAGCAGTTGCGCAGGCGCGGTGGTTGGACGCCAGACCTTGTGTTTCCAAAATGGCGGCAGCGATGGATGTGGATACCCCGAGCGGCACCAACAGCGGCGCGGGCAAGAAGCGCTTTGAAGTGAAAAAGGTTGGGTCTCGCCAGCACCTTCCTCAGGGAAGCTAGAGAGGCGCGGATCTGGCTGGCAGGCCCCAGGATGGTCGAGGCGCGGAGTAAAGGGTTTCATTTCAGGGCGTTCCTGGGACCGGGTACCACGAAAGGAAGCCGGGGGGCGGGTCTTAGAGTTGATCGGCGTGACGGTGGCCCACTGTCTGGGGACGTGTTGGTTTCGCTGTGAGGCTAAGGGGCCAATCACGGAGCTGTTTATTGAGATACGCGGGGTTGCGATTTGGCGGCAGGAGCCAAGCGCTTGAGCTGTCACTGGAGTGGTTGAGAGGTGGGGGAAGGACAGGGTGGGGTAGGGTGGGTGAAATGGGGAGTCGGAGCTACTGCGGCGGTGGAGGATGGGGCAGTGCGGCGAAAGCTGGGAACAACGTGAGGTCGTACTGCATTGGAGGCCTCTGAGGGGCCCCGCTGGTGATCTTGCCCCGCCCCTTTTTGAAGCTTGGGGTCCTCTCATTTTGAGGAATCCAGACTTAGTGCTCGCCGAACCGAGGCCTCCATTAACCTCATCTCTGGGCCTCACACCGTCTAAAGAGTCTGGAGTGTAATGCTTGGCTCTTCTGAGACATCTGTTGTCTGTTCACGTAACCACCACAGTCCAGGGTTCTCTGTCACGTCCAGAATCTCCCCCTTCCAAAATAAAAATAAAAAGCATGGTGGCATTTGTTAAGAAATTCCGAGCCCAAATCCTGTGGCATTTAGGGAGGGTTGAGTACTAGTCGCGAATGACTTGGTAAGAGTGGGAAAGCAAAAATGGAACGTGTCTTTTTATATGAAATGCCTTTTAGTGGTTTGCCACAGTTTGGGGAAAAGTGTCGATTCCCACCTAACATGAAAGCTGTTCAAAATGGAGATTCTGAAATAGGGAAGATATTCCTGGAACATCTGGTTAGACACTGACATATCCCCCCTCCTAGTGCTTTTTGGTGTCTCATTGTGGCCACTGCTGCTTAGCTACAGCCAGCAGCCATATTGAAGAATAATAGAAGAGGGGCTTTTCTTCCAAGTTGAAGCTGTGATGTGAAGTGGGAAAGAAGTTACAAGGCACTGAGAATGGGGTTTGAAAGTGATGAAGGTTTGGCAGTATTCGTAACTGAGGAAGCCAGAGTCGAATAACTGAAATGCCACTTTTAGTTAAACTCTTACTGGAATTATCTTAATAGAAGACATATAAAAGTTGGGAACATCAGTTTATTTTATGGTAAGAATCAAACAAAATTCTAGTGAATTCTAGAATTTGTTATGAAGTAATCTTCGAAGATTTAAGTGATGACCTTGGTCTGTGTACTGACATGGGTGGTTAATTATCCAGCTTATCCCATGATTATCCATTTTATGATCCCATGATTATCTTAGTTCATTTTGTTCCCTAGCTTTCACCTCATTGCTTATGCTTCCGGAGCTCCCTGGAAGAGCAGATACTCAGATTTTGAGCTCTTCTGCAACTGCCACAAAAACCTGCACAGTAATTCAAGTTTGTGTTTATTAAGCCTACAACGGGCAATTAAAAATTGTTCCTAATTTGCTTACATTGATACAGCTGACTAAATTATTTCATTTAAAAAAATTTTTTTGAGGCAGAGTTTCACTTTTTTGCCCAGGCTGGAGTAAAGTGAGACCGATGTCAGCTCACTGCAACCTCTGCCCCCCAGGTTCAAGCAGTTCTGCCTCGGCCTCCCAAGTAGCTGGGATTATAGACAACTGCCACCATGCCCAGCTAAGTTTTGTATTTTTACTAGAGATGAGGTTTCGCCACGTTGGCCAGGCTTGTCTCAAATTCCTGACCTCAGTGATCCCCTCGCCTCAGCCTCCCAAAGTGCTAGGATTATAGGTACAAGCCACTGTGCCTGGCCACTGACTAAATTATTTTAAACTATAGGAAACAAAAGATGACTCAATTTCTGCGTTCACATACGCAACCTTTTGGAGAATAGGAGAACATACGTGTAGTCCGCCGTTGTCCTTTGATATAATAAAAATAATGTAATATCCAGAAACTTTTGTTTGGTGGTTCCCTGTGGCCAAAGAGATGGTAACTCCAGCTGCAGCATGAAGTTGTAAAGAGTGTGTGTTACAAGGAGAATGCGTTGTTCCCTCTTTTTGTCTTTGCAGTGGAATGCAGTAGCCCTCTGGGCCTGGGATATTGTGGTTGATAACTGTGCCATCTGCAGGAACCACATTATGGATCTTTGTAAGTAATTGGAGGAGGATGGGAGGAAGTTGAGAAGGTTACAGAGATTGTGGCTATCTTGATGTGACCAATTTTCTTCTTCACAAGGAGATAGAAGCCTACGCTGAGCACTCAGTCTTCTGTATCTAATCTGTTGGTGTATTGGAAATAGAGTAGTTTTTTTATGATGTCCTGGAGGCATACCCAGCTCTCAGAATAAATCTACTCAATCTAAAGATGGCAGGGACACATTTAGAATGAATTGTGGACAACAGGCACTATTGACTCTTCCTGCGTATCTCCCATCTTGTACCTAGACTCAAAGGTAGAAATAGTGAATGGAGGAAAATAAACTTTGAGCGAAAATATTCTATCTGAGGTCAGGCACATTGGCTCACTTTGGGAGGCCGAGGTGTGTAGATCATATGAGGCCAGGAGTTGACCAGACTGGCCAACATGGTGAAACCCCAACTCTGTTAAAAACACAAAGATTAGCCAGGCATGGTGGCGCATGCCTGTAAACCTAGCACTTTGGGAGGCAGAGGCAGGCAGCTTATTTGAGGCCAGGAGTTCAAGACCAGCCTGGCCAAATGGTGAAACCCCATCTCTACTAAAAATACAGAAATTAGCTGGTCATGATGGTGCATGTCCGTAATCCCAGCTACTTGAGAAGCTGAAGCAGGAGAATTGCTTGCACCTGGGAAGTGAAGGTTACAATGAACTGAGATCACACCACTGCACTATAAACTGTCATTGCCTCGGCCTCCCTCAGCAAGACTCTGCCTCCAAAAAAAATAATAATAATAATTCTTTCTGAGCTAATTTTTGCTGGTCAGTGTTTACAAAAGAAAGAAGCCTAAGGAGTAAGGATTTTGTATGTTAGCCCCAAACGTAGTTTAAAAAAAAAAAAAAAAAAGACATCATTTCCAACATCTAAATAGGTAATTAATTGCACTAAAGAAATTTTATTTAAATCTTCATATATTTTATTACATGTAGTGGGTCAGCACATAGTGATTCGATTATAGCCTTTGATGGATTGATTTCCTGTCCTTATAGTAGTAGGGACAAGAATGTTGATCATACCAGGAACAGTTGAGGTTACTTTTTCATCCAGGAACTAAAATGATTTGTTACTGAGGCCAGAAATGAAAGAAACTTCAAGTTTCTAGAATTGGAATTATGGGAACTTATTTTTCAGATCACTCATCTGCCTTTCCAACTTCATCTTGAGTCATTCCTGCTCACTGTGGTGGTTTACCTGGATGCTTTTCCTTTTTCTAACCAACCATGGTGGCAGAAGCAGCCAAGGTCCCTGGCTACTTTTCCATTTTTTTTTTTTTTTTTTTTTTTTTCTTTTTTTGAGACGGAGTCGCCCAGGCTAGAGTGCAGTGATTTGATCTCAGCTCACTGCAACCTCTGCTTCCCAGATTCAGGGGATTCTCCTGCCTGAACCTCCTCAGTAGCTGGGATTGCAGGTGCCTGCCACCACGCCTTGTTGATTTTTGTATTTTTAGTAGAGACAGTGTTTCACCATTGTCCATTTGGCCAGGCTGGTCTCGAACGCCTGACCTCAAGTGATCCGCCCACCTTAGCCTTCCAAAGTGCTGGGATTACAGGTGTGAGCCACCGCACCTGGCCTGCTTTTCCATTCTTGAAGTGTCCATCCTCTTTTTTAGAGCCTTTATATAGCCTATTCTTTTTGCCTGGAATATTCTTCACCTCTTTTCTTCATTGGTTTTGTCTAACCTAGCACTGTCCAATATGAATGTAAGCCACAAATACAAACATATATAATTTTAAATTTTCTTTTTCCTTTTTTTTTTTTTTTCAGAGACAGGATCTCGCTTTGTTGCCCAGGCTGGTCTCTAACTGGCTTCAAGTGATCCTTCCGCTTTGGCCTTCCAAAATGTTGTAATTATAGGTGTGAGCCACTGTGGCTGGCTTGAAATTTTCTAGAACCCACATTAAGAAAGTAAAAAGAAAATAAAAAGGTGAAATTAATCTATCTTACTTAGCCTATTATAACCAAAATATTTTTATTTCAACATGTAGTTAATGTAAAAAATGAAATATTTTACATTCTGGTTTTTGTGTGGTCTTTGAAATTCAGGGTGTAGTTTACTTTTACGGCACATTTGGATTCAGACTAGCCACATTTTAAGTGCTCAGTAGTCACATGTGGCTAATAGCTATTTTATTATGCAATGTAAGAACTAACCCATAGTTGAGCTTTAGATGGTATCTTAAACTTGCTCAGTTGTTTTCAACTTGGAAGGCACAAATCAAATATTTTGTGTTGTAAAGCGTCATAGACCAGTCATGGCATATACTGGTCATGTATTGCACTTGGCTTCTTTGAGCTTTGACACTGTTTATCTCTTTACACTACAGCCAAGGGAGATCAGCAGCTACCATAATGTTTAATACAGATGACATGGACTCATCACAGAAAAACACATGCACGATTTTAAATGTGTTTGGGTGGAGTCTTTGATTACATGCTTGCTAGTTTCTGGGCCTTGCATTTTCACAAGGAGTTAAACCCAGGAAAAATTTTACTTTCTTGGGGCTCTCTTTTGAAAACAGTCAATGATTTTATACAACCCTGATTTTTTTTCTCTGTATTTAAGTCAGTGTGTATATGTCTCTAAATATGAGAAAATGCACTTTTTAGAAGGACCACAAAAGACAAAAGTGATCCATAGTCTGTCTTCTTTTAGAGTGAAGTGCTTGACGCATCACAGTAGGCTTTCAGTTAGATACCTGTTTTGTCTCATAATATATTTTAAGTGTCACATGAAGTAGGATATTGAAATCCTCTAACAAAATTTATGAAAATATTTTCTAAGTCATATCTTTTATTTATCCAATGATACATCCTGAGCATTTGATAGGCACCAGGATAAAACAATGACTGAGATCAGATCTTTACCTTTTTTTTGTTTTTTTGAGACAGTGTCTCTCTTTCACTCAGGCTGGAGTGCAGTGACACAATCTTGACTCACTGCAACCTCTGCCTCCCGGGTTCAAGTGATTCTCCTGCCTCACCCTCCCGAGTAGCTGGGACTACAGGCGTGGCCCACCTCGCCCGGCTAATTTTTTTGTATTTGTAGTAGAGATAGGGTTTCGCCATGTTGGCCAGGCTGGTCTTGAACTTCTGACCAGTTGATCCGCCTGCCTCAGCCTCCCAAAGCACACGGTTTACAGATGTGACCCACTCAAATTCCTGGCCTCAAGCAGTGCACCCTGCCTTGGCCTCCTAAAGTGTTGGAATTACAGAGCTGAGCCACTACTCCCGGTTTCAAGTCTTTACCTTTAAGAAACACACTCTTGGGCCAGCGCAGGTGGCTTCTGCCAGTAATCCCAGCACTTTGGGAGGCTGAGGTGGGCGGATCACCTGAGATCAGGAGTTCAAGACGAGCCTGTCCTACACGGTGAAACCCTGTCTCTACTAAAAATACAAAATTAGCCAGGCATGGTGGCGCATGTGCAGCCATAATCCCAGCTACACAGGAGGCTGAGGCAAGAGAATCGCTTGAACCCGGGAGGCAGAGGTTGCAGTGAGCCAAGATGGCACCATTGCACTCTAGCCTGGCCAAAAAGAGCTAAACTCAGTTTAAAAAAAAAAAAAAACAGACACTCTGGCTGGGCGTGGTGGCTCACACCTATAATGCCAGCACTTTGGGAGGCCAAGGTGGGCAGATCACCTGAGATCAGAAGTTCGAGACCAGCCTGACCAACATGGAGAAACCCTGTCTCTATTAAAAATACAAAATTAGCCAGGCATGGTGGGGCATGCCTGTAAATCCAGCTACTCAGGAGGCTGAGGCAGGAGAATTGCTTGAACCCGGGAGATGGAGGTTGTGGTGCACCAAGATCACACCATTGACTCACTGTCATCTCTGCCATCTCACAGCATTGCACTCCAGTCTGGGCAACAAGAAAGAAATTCTGACTCAAAAAAAAAAAAAAAAAAAAAAGACTCTTGGCCAGATGAGGTAGCTCACACCTGTAAACCCTGCAGGTGTTAGCTACCTCCACTTTTGGGTGGCCAATGCAGGTGGATCATTTGAGCCTAGGAGTTCAAGGCCAGCTTGGGCAACATCGTGAAACCCTGTCTCTACAAGAAATTAGCCAGGCATGGTGGCTTACTGCTACTTGGGAGGCTTAGGTGGGAAGACCACTTGAGCCCAGGAGGCAGAGATGACAATGAGTCAAGATTGAGCCTCTGCACTTCAGCCTAGGTGAGAGAGTGAGACCTTATCTCAAAAAAGAAACACTTTTAATATTTATTTATTTTTATGTATTTTTTTGTTGTTGTTGTTAGAGATAGGGTCTTGCTCCGTTGCCCAGGCTCGAGTGCAGTGGCATAATCATAGCTCACTGCAGCCTTGACCTGGGATCAAGCAGTCCTCCTATCTCAGCCTCCAACTAGCTGGGACCACAGGCGTGCACTACCAGACTTAGCTAATTTTTTTTTTCTTTTTGAAACGGAGTCTCACACTGTCACCCAGGCTGGAGCACAATGGCATGATCTCAGCTCACTGCAACCTCTGCCTCTCAGGTTCAAGGGATTCTCTTGCTTCACCCTCCTAAGTAGCTGGGATTACAGGCATGCGCCACCATGCCCAACAACTTTTTGTATTTTTAGTAGAGATGGGGTTTTTCCACGTTGGTCAGTCTGGTCTCGAACTCCCGACCTCAGGTGATCCTCCCACCTTGGCCTCCCAAAGTGCCGGGATTACAGGTGGGAGCCACCTCGCCCTGCCAAGAAGTAGGGATTTAAGCTGGGTCTTGAAGGGTAGGGAGGAAGGAAAGGACTCTACCATGAAGGGAGCCTGAAGGATTCTTTTTTGTTTTTTTTTATTTTTATTTTTTTTGAGACTGAGTTTTCACTCCTGTTGCCTGGGCTGGAGTGCACAATCTCGGCTCACTGCCACCTCCACCTCCCAGGTTCATGTGATTCTCCTGCCTCAGCCTCCTGAGTAGCTGGGATTACAGGCATGCACCCCCACACCCAGCTAATTTTTGTATTTTTAGTTGAGACAGGGTTTCTCCATGTTTGTCAGGCTGGTCTCGATCTCCTGACCTCAGGTGGTCTGCCCATCTCGGCTTCCCAAAGTGCTGGGATTACAGACGTGAGCCACCACATCCGGCCAAGGATTCTTTAGGTTTGTAGTGCTGTGGCCACAGTCAAAAGAAAGACCCAGATCAAATTTAAACATGATAATGTGCTTTCAAACAGTTTTCATTTTCACTTTACAGTTCTTACTTAGCTAATTTCGTAATACGTAGTCTCATGAAAAGTAAATACATCATATTTACTTTTCCCTGCCATTCTTTTAAATATAGTAGTCTATTCCAGTCTCAATAAGTTCTTAAATACATTGCCTAGATCCTAGATTTTTTTTTTTGGATGGAGTTTCAGAGTCTTGCTCTGTCACCCAGGGTGGAGTGCAGTGGCACGATCTCAGCTCACTGCAACCTTTGCCACCCGAGTTCCAGCAATTCTCCTGCTTCAGCCTCTTTAGTAGCTGGGATTATAGGCATTTGCCACCATGCTTGGCTAATTTTTTGTATCTTTAGTAGAGACAGGGTTTTACCATGTTGGCCAGGCCGGTTTGAACTCTTGACCTCAGATGATCCGCCTGCCTCAGCTTCCCAAAGTGCTGGGATTACAGATATCAGCCACCATGCCCAGCCTTTTTTGTTTGTTTGTTTGAAACAAGGTTTTGCTTTATCACCCAGGCTGGAGTGCAGTGGTTCAATCATGGTGTACGGCGGCCTCAGCCGCCTGTGCCATCATTCTCCTGCCTCGGCCTTCTTAGTAGCTGGGACCACAGGTACGTGCCACCATGCCTGGGTAATTTTATTATTTCTAGAGATGAGATGTTGCTGTGTTACCCAGGCTGGTATTGAACTCCTGGGCTAAAGTGACCCTCCTGCCTCTGCCTCCCAAATTTTGGGATTACAGGTGTGAGCCACTATGCATGGCCCAATTCTTCATTTTTATCAGTTGGCAAACCAAGTTACTCTGTAGGGTAAATCTGGCTAGCAAAAATAAGTTCTTTGCTTTCCTTTTTTTTTTTTTTTTTTCTGAGACACTCACTCTGTTGCCCAGTCTGGAATGCAGTGGCGCAATCTTGGCTTGCTGCAACCTCCGCCTTCCAGGTTCAAGTGATTCTCCTGCCTCAGCTTCCCGAGTAGCTGGGATTACAGGCCCCCACCACTATGCCCAGCTAATTTTTTTTTTTTTTTTTAGTAGAGACAGATTTTCACTATGCTGGCCAGACTGGTCTTGAACTCCTGACCTCATGATTCACCCGCCTTAGCCTCCCAGAGTGCTGGGATTACAGGCGTGAGCCACTGTGCCCAGCCTAATTTTTGCATTTTTGGTAGAGATGGGGTTACAACACATTGGCCAGGCTGGTCTCGATCCCTGACACCAAGTGATCCATCCTCCTCGTCCTCCCAAAGTGCTGGGATTGCAAGCATGAGCCTCCACACCCAGGCTTTGTTTTTGTTTTTTGTTTTTTGTTTTTGTTTTTGTTTTTGTTGCCCAGGCTAGAGTGCAGTGGTGTGACCTCAGCTCACTGTAACCGCTGCCCCCTAGGTTCAGGCAATTCTCCAGCCTCAGCCTCCCAAGTAGCTGGCATTACAGACATGCTCTACCACACCCGGCTAATTTTTTAGTAGAGATGGGGTTTTGCCATGTTGGTCAGGCTGGTCTCACATTCCTGGCTTCTTGTGATCCACCCACCTTGGCCTCTCATAGCTGGCATTACAGTGAGCCACCTCGCCGGGCCCACTTTCCATATTTTTGAAGGGTGAAAAAAAAATCCTTTTTGTGGTATCTCTTCCTCTAAAACCACATATACCCATTAACATCTAGTTTTGTTGGTTTTTTTTAAATTGTTGTACTATTTCTCACCTGTAGTGGTTTGAAGTAATTCTCCCCTTTTAAATAGTTTCTCCCGAAGCTTTTTATTCTTCAGAAGGGAGACTGTTTAGTTACTATCATCAGAGAAAGCAAATTTTGCATTGGTAATTTTTGTTCTTTGAGTATTTATCCCCAGTTGTGCTTTACCCGTCAGATCTTGATCTCAATCAAGATGTCATCTCAGTTAAGGCAACATAGTGAAACCTCATCTCTACAAAAAATATAAACAATTAGCTGGGTGTGGTGCCACGTGCCTACAGTCCCAGCTACTCAGAAGGCTGAGGGAGAATCACCTGAGCCCAGGAAGTCAAGGCTGCAGTGAGCCATGCTCATGCCACTGCACTGTAGCCTGGGCAACAGGAGTGAGATGTGCATTTCCCATTTGTTACTTTTTTTAAACAAGGATAGGAAATCATCAGAAAGCATACTGTTATCTCTGTCTTCTCTGTTCTCCCTTTCCCACATTCATTAAAAAACAATTATGGCTAATTACCCACTTGAGAATTGTTTTGGCTGCTATAAATTAAAACGTTGCTGCTCCCAAGGTCCAGTGATCCTGTTACTCTTGTTCCCACAGGCATAGAATGTCAAGCTAACCAGGCGTCCGCTACTTCAGAAGAGTGTACCGTTGCATGGGGAGTCTGTAACGTAAGGAAACATCTTTACCTATCAGCATGGCTTGTAAACATACTTCCACTTTTTCTGCTTTTAAAATAGGGGAAAAAATGAGTAGCCCACTTTTCTTCCAAAAGGTATACAAATAGTGAAGAAGATTTTAAATCATCATACTATTCACCTGTTACAGGGTAAAAATTACTAGTTACTGCAAAGAGGCACTTACTTGTCTTGATTGTAAAGTGGACCCACTTTTATGAGCAATATTTTGGGGCTTCATCTATGGGAATTGCCTTCAACACGTACATACACCCTTTGGAATATTCTCTTGGTAGAAATCTTTACCTTTGAAGCAGTCTTTTTTTAAAGACCAGGTGTCTGATGGAACTAAGTTTGATGAGTAAATTGAGTGTTAAAGTCTCTCTGTATGTGTGTGTGTTTTACGTGTGGCACATGTACTGAGTTAGGATTTTTTTTAACATGGCTTATGCCAGAAGTGTTTTGTGTAGCTTTATTGAACTGAATGGCCTTCCAAGAGTGTGACAGCTGTGAAGGATGGCCAATATCAAATATGTTATTTCCAGCATGTGTTAAAAATTCATAATTTAAGCTGTAAAGTCCCAGTCACATGAGCTAAAATTGTCTTGTCAGGGCCCCCTGTGTCATGGGGACAGAATACCCACAATTCCCAGCATGACTCAGGGCTAAGAGATTCTAGAGTCAGACCACCATTCCCTATCTTTGTGACTTACTTGCTAAGTCACATTAGGCAAGGTGTTTAACATCTCTAATCTTGGGTTCCCTCATGTAAAATGGGGCTGATAGTAGACTCCATCAAACTGTAATCAGGATTAGATGATTTATGTTAAAATGTGATTAGAACAGCTCCCAGCACATAATAAGCATAAGTGCTTGTTTAAAAAAATCTAAATAGGCCAGGCGTGGTGGCTCACGCCTGTAATCCCAGCACTTTGGGAGGCCAGGTTGGGCAGATCATCATACTATTCATGATGAACTCCTGAAGTCAGGAGTTCAAGGCCAGACTGACCAACATGGTGAAACCCTGTCTCTACTAAAAGTAAAAATACAAAAAATTGGTCAGGCATGGTGGTGGATGCCTGTAATCCCAGCTACTCAGGAGGCTGACGCAGGAGAATTGTTTGACCCTGGGAGGCGGAGGTTGTGGTGAGCGAAGATTGTGCCATTGCACTCCAGCCTGGGCAACAAGAGCGAAACTCCATCTCAAAAAAAAAAAAAAAATCTAAGTGAATACAAATTTGAGGTAGAGGGGTTACTCTAGAGATGGTATTCTCAGTATTTTTTCCTATTGGCTTGCAAGTCTCTTACCTACACTTTTATGAGACAGAGTCTTACTCTGTTGTCCAGACTGGAAACTGGTGCCGTCCTAGCTCACCGCAACCTTTACCTCCTGGGTTCAAGTGATTCTCTTGCATCAGCCTTCCAAGTACCTGGGATTACAGGTACGCATCACCACACCTGGCTAATTTTTGTATTTTTAGTAGAGATGGGGTTTCACCATGTTGGCCAGGCTGGTCTCAAACTCCTGACCTCAGGGCGATCTACCCACCTCGGCCTCCCAGAGTACTGAGATTTCAGGCATGAGCCACTATGCCCAGCCCCTACCCACACTTTCTGGTACACCTCCTTCTGTCTCTGTTGGGACCCTTTGGCAAGGCTCACAGTAGCCCATGTTGGCCAGAGGGGAGCTTTACTCTTTTACAGGGATAAAAGAAGTATACTGGGACCTGGCAAGGTGGCTCACACCTGTAACCCCATCACTTTGGGAGGCTGAGGCAGGTAGATCACCTGAGTTCAGGAGTTTGAGACCAGCCTGGCCAACATAGTGAAACCCCATCTCTACTAAAAATACAAAAATTAGCCGGGCATGGTGGCGTGTGCCTGTAATCCCAGGTATTTGGGAGGCTGAGACAGGAAAATCACTTGAACCCAGGAGACGGAGGTTGCAGTGAGCCAAGATGGTGCCACTGCACTCCAGCCTGGGTGACTGAGCGAGACTCCATCTCAAAAAAAAAAAAAAAAAAAAA
>NW_022437106.1:1780887-1816566 GCF_009761245.1 Sapajus apella
CGGTGGCTCACACCTGTAATCCCAGCACTTTGGGAGGCCGAGGTGGGAGGATCACAAGGTCAGGAGTTCAAGACCAGCCTGGCCAACACAGTGAAACCCCGTCTCTACTAAAAATAAAAATAAGTAAAAACAAAAAAGAAAAAAAAAAAAGCATATTGGGCTCTTTGCCCTCTCTAGCTTACAGACATATACTAAGAACCATGTTTATGTGGAAGGAAAAGAGAGTAAACTTCCCCTTCAATTTGGCTAAGGAGAGATTTGCTCAGAGAGCCTGCCATAAAGGAGAGCCTGCATGGTGTGGCAGAAGCCTCTGGATTAGTCCTGGGTTCGAGTTCTCGGTCTTCTACGAACCAGCTCTGTGAATTAAGCAAGTCACTTGTCTGGGTTTCAGTTTCCTGTCTGTAAAATGGAGATAAAAATATCTGTCATGCTTGCCTGCCAGGGTTGATGTGAGGGCTCAAATGAGGTAATGTATGTCAACATCTTCTGTAAATTTATCTTCTGAAAATTGTACTTTGACTGCTAAATATATCCCTTAATAGGTCTTAGTAAATGTTCAGGGATGCTGTCACCTCCCTGCACCTCATTTACAGCCCCCTTGTCCCCAGCACTT
Organism: Sapajus apella; assembly: GCF_009761245.1. Taxonomy (NCBI): domain Eukaryota; kingdom Metazoa; phylum Chordata; class Mammalia; order Primates; family Cebidae; genus Sapajus; species Sapajus apella. The sequence goes on from NW_022437106.1 coordinate 1,781,501, forward strand.
GGTGTTCTTTCACTTAGTCGAGCCAAACCAGTACCCTGTACTGCTGCAGCAAAGTGCTTAGTGGATGAGGTGGGAGACGGAGAAGCTGTCCAATAGCCTTAGGCGAGCCCGACCCCAACACCTGGTGGTTAAGAAAAATGTCTCCGCTTTCTGCCTTTTGGAAATTCTGCTTTTTCTCTTCTTCACAGTGAGTTATATGGCAGTCAACAGAAAAGGGATCTTCCAAAAGGCCATCACTCTGGGAGAATATTTGTCCTGTTGGGTACCCCTAGTGTACTTGCTGTGGATTCCACTCTTAATTACTGAGTTATATTTTTTGTCTTTGTTAAAAGACATTTCACAAGATAATCCATATTATATAATCCCTTAAGTTCTTACATACTTTGGGAGACGTACTGACCAGATTTCAGTTGTTATTAAATGAAGCCTGCAAAGCTTTTGTCATTTGGTTAGGGTCTGAGTTCTCCCTGTGCTACACCACAGCCCACCAATCACAGACGAAATGGAGGAAGCACTTGCTGCGTCTGTCTTCATACACACATGAGCAGAGGGAGGAGGAGAAGTGCTCATTGCAGAGGCGTTGTGATTAGCATCTGCATGTCATGTCATTAGCCCACACCAAAACACTGCACACAGATTGTCCTTTTCCCAAATCTAAACAGACTTCTAGCTCTCTGTCAGTTACCGGTGTTCTTGGTACTCTTGTCCTTTTCCTTCCTGCCTTGATTATGAAATAAGCCTTTTGATGCCCTTTAGGCTTGCTTGTGTGCTGTTTGTCCCTCATAAGAATACTTCCTTTTACCCCAATTTTCTCCTATCTCATTTCCTAAGACAAAGTCCCTTACCCATTAAACGCATGTAAAGTACTGAGCTCTTGTAATATCAGTATGTCTCTGAATAAATCTGGAAGTAAAGTTCCTTTGACCAGAGCTGAGCTGGGTGTGGGGAGCTTCGGGAGGCGCCCTCCTCAGTTCTAGGTGGGCGGCAGTGGCCATGCACTTCCCTACCAAGGGCTGGGGAGAAGGCTCTGCTCCTACGGGTTGCATTCTCCAGGGGCAGGAGAGTGGGAATGAAGCTTGAGGCCAGGAATGGGGATCTTTGAACTCTGCATGTGATCAGGGGCCTCCTTTCCCACGGAAAGTGGAAGTTTCCCTTTACAGGCTGAATGGGACCCAGGAGCTACCTTCTATGTTCTCTTAGAGAAGAGAAGGCGACTCAGTGCTAGCACATACTCCTGTGCTTCCTAAACAATTTCCTTTAGTAGTAATGACATTTTTAACAAATGCTTTGTTGGAAATACCCTCGCACCTAACCAAGATATAATCAGTTGTTGAACTTTGGCTTCTCCTTGTTATCTCCTTTTCTAGCCCGCTGTATGTCACCTATGCCACTGCCCTGTGGGACCTATTGTCGGTCGAAGGCTGAGCCTGCAGTCGTTTTTAATAAAATATATCTTTTCTTTCAGCATGCTTTTCACTTCCACTGCATCTCTCGCTGGCTCAAAACACGACAGGTGTGTCCATTGGACAACAGAGAGTGGGAATTCCAAAAGTAGGTATCTTTGTTGTTATGATAGGGCTTTTTAACTTTCCTCAGGCTGAAAGGAGCATGGTCTAATGGGATGGAGACATGATACATGCCTTACTTTTTTAAACTACCTTTTGGTTACTTAAGCTAGGACTTATCTATATGGAAAATGCACAAAGGATTAGCCAACATTAGACATTTGCAGCCTAGGATTTCCCAACCTGTTTTTTGTTTTTTTTTTTTTTTGTTTTTTTTTTTTTTTTTTGAGATGGAATCTCGCTCTGTTGCCCAGGCTGGAGTGCAGTGGTGCTATCTTGGCTCACTGCAGTCTCTACCTCCCAGGTTCAAGTGATCCTCCCCCCTCAGCCTGTCAAATAGCTGGGATTATAAGTGTGAGCCACCATGCCCAGGTAATTTTTGTATTTTTAGTAGAGACAGGGTTTCACCATGTGGGCCAGGCTGGTCTTGAACTCCTGACCTCAAGTGATCCACCTGCCTGGATCTCCCAAAGTGCTGGGATTACAGGTATGAGCCGCCATGCCCCGCAAGTTTCACAGCCTCCTAGGGTCTGTGAAAGTAGAAAATGTAATAATCTACAAACTCTTAAATATTTCCAAAATTACATCCCATGCTAATGAGGTTCCATGGACTACCTAATGTCAGGTAGCTTTGGGCTAGACTTGCATCCACGTATCATATTTCAGTGGTTTATCTCACACTGATTAATTCTGATATAGCATTTATGGCTATCCTGATTAGATTTTATTACATAAATACAACATGACCTGGTAAATTTTTAAAAATTTAAATGGTTGAAAGGTTATACCACAATTCATGAATTTCCCACTGTGGACCCCTGCTCCTGCTTGCTGGAGGTAGCCATCAGTGACAGGACAGCTTCTTAGTAGATTTTCTGACTATCTCTTTTATGTACTGGCATTTATATGGTTATGTATAGGTATTTTTTGTTGTTGTTGACATAAATGTGAGTATACTATACAGTAATTCACCTTGTTTTTTTTTTTTTTTTTTTCATTTTGTACATTTTGGAGATTTTCCATTTCTACAAATAACAAACTAACTCATTTCTAACAGTTACAGAGCATTTCTTTATGTAAATATACTTTTTTTTTTTTTTTAAGTGACAAGGTTTCACTATGTTGGCCAGAATAGTCTCGAGCTCCTGACCTTGTGATCCGCCCACTTCGGCCTTCCAAAGTGCTGGGATTACAGCAGTGAGCCACCATGCCTGGCCGTTTGTTTGTTTTTTAACATATTTTTTTTAGAAAGATGGGATTTCACCATGTTGATCAGGCTGGCCTTGAACTCCCGACCTCAGGTGATCAGCCCACCTTGGCCTCCAAAGTGCTTGGATTACAGGCGTGAGCCACCACGCCCAGCCTATATTTTTTATTTTTAAAAGTCAGTCCCAGGCTGGATGTGGTGGCTCACGCCTGTAATCCCAGTACTTTAGGAGGCTGAGGCAGGCAGATCACATGAGATCGGGGATTCCACACCAGCCTGGCAAACATGGTGAAACTCTGTCTCTACTAAAAATACAAAAATTAGCCAGGCATGGTGGCTGGCGCATATAATCCCAGCTACTCAGGAGGCCCAGGCAGAAGAATCTTCTGAACCCCGGGGGTGGCGGTTGCAGTGAGCCAAAATCACCCCACTTCACTCCAGCCTGGGTAACAAAGCGAAACTCCGTCTCAAAAAAAAAAGAGTGTATATTTTTATTTTTGATAAATAGTGTTTCCATTCCTAAGAATATACAGTAATTTACACTCCCTCCAAATAGTGAACAGAACTCCACTTTCTTACTAGTGCTCTCTTATAAAATTTTTCCATCTTAGCCACTCTGATAGGTGACAATCAGTATTTGATTTTCATTTTTGAATTTTGAGTAAGTTTGGGCAAATTTTCATGTTTTTATATCTCTTAGGTTTCCCTGTGAACTGCCTATGTGTGTGTGTCTTCCTGCACATTTTTTCTTTTGAATTATTGGTCATTTTCTTTACTGAATTTTTTTATGGGAAAGGAGTTTTTTGACTTAAATATAAGTCTTTACTAAGCTATTCTTAGGTTTAAAAAACAACAGCAACAAAAAAGGATTCTTTTGTTTGTGAAGTGCTTAGAAATCCATTATTGGTGCAGTGATTTTGCCTTTAAATTCAATAATTTATTTTGGTAAAATATTTGGAAGTCTTATCAATGCATATTCAGTTTTTAAGAAACCTGCCAAATACTGAGTATCTGCGTGGTACTATTGGGCTCCCTTCAGCAAAATGTATGCTAAGTACTGTGTAAGGTATAAAAATGTTTGAGATGGTCCTTGGAGCTTGCATTCTACGGGGAACCATGATAGGAATACATGTCAAGGCAGAGCACTTTTCTAAGTTTTCAGGGGGCCTTTGTAATTGGCTCTGCCCTGGAGCAGGCTCAAGGTTCCATTTTGGACCAAAACTGTCTCGTTTTGCCCGTACATGTGCCCAGGGCTAAATCTAAGAATTGGGGTGCGGTTATGAAGAATTCTTTATTTGGGGCCTTGACTCTGCCACTCTTCCTAACTGGTGGCTTTCCTAGGTGGTGGTTATCAGTGCATTGGAAAAAGGAATTCTTCAGCATTCTTTAATCTGATAGGATTGTTCTGCAGCCCATCTCACATGCTAGAGCCTAACCTATGTGGAATTTGGCACAATAACTTTTTTTTTAGACAATATTCAAGTAGATTTCTTGAGAAGCTGTGATCCAGAGTTCCAGTGCCCTAGTTTCTATCCATATGACAAATTATTGTAATCAGGCTAACTGCCTAAAATGATCCAGGACAAAAGATAATAATGAGGGATCTTGTGTTCAGGAAATCTGTTTATATATGGAAGAAATTCCTTGATGTTATTTTTTTAATTTATTTTTTTTGAGACGTGTTCTCACTCTTGTCGCCCAGGCTAGTGTGCAGTGGTGCGATCTTGGTTCACTGTAACCTTTAACTCTCCAGTTAAAGCAATTCTCCTGGCTCAGCCTCCTGAGTAGCTGGGATTACCTGTCACTACCACGCCCAGCTAATTTTTGTATTGTTAGTAGAGTCGGGGTTTCACCATGTTGGCCAGGCTGGTCTTGAACCCCTGACCTCAGGTGATCTGCCCACCTCAGCCTCTCAAAGTGCTGGGATTACAGGGGTGAGTCACCATGCTTGGCCCCTTATTTATTTGTATCATCTTAGAGCCAAATTTGGGTTTCTGGGGAAACAAACCCCCCTGAAATCCACGCCTAGCTTCTCTTCTCTTTGTATGGAGCTGAATGTAATGAGAGTGTACATTCTCTGAATGTAATTGGAGCTGATGATAGATTTTGAAATTTAAGGCCGATCAATTGTGATTCTCATGATTTGGTTTACCCTAAACATGCCTGAGTCCTGGACTTGAGGTGAAAATAAGGCCGCCTTGATCGGGGAGCCCAAAAGTTTAAACTGTCTGAGCTTGGAGTGAGCAGGTGGAGCTCCCTTTCACAACCACCGATGACCTCCCGCACTCGACTCCCTGATGCCACCAGGCAGCTGCTGGCACCCATTAGGTGGTTATGGTTGAGTCACAGGGAGGGCCTATCACTAAGGGGGGTAGTAGGCAAGCAGTTCTGAAAGATGGGGAGGGAAAAGGGAATTACAGTGACAGCCAAGCTAGTGTCACTGTCGTCACCCAGTCTTGGAGCGCACTGTGGTCACTTAGGTTCTAACTAAAGTTGTTCATATTTTTTTTTTTTGAGACGGAGTTTCGCTCTTGTTACCCAGGCTGGAGTGCAATGGCGCGATCTCGGCTCACCGCAACCTCCGCCTCCTGGGTTCAGGCAATTCTCCTGCCTCAGCCTCCTGAGTAGCTGGGATTACAGGCACGTGCCACCATGCCCAGCTAATTTTTTGTATTTTTAGTAGAGACGGGGTTTCACCATGTTGACCAGGATGGTCTTGATCTCTTGACCTTGTGATCTGCCCGCCTCGGCCTCCCAAAGTGCTGGGATTACAGGCTTGAGCCACCGCGCCCGGCAAGTTGTTCATATGTTTAACCAGGTTTTATGTCTTAAACAGGAAATTACCATGGGATTAAAGTAATTTACTTTTTCTTTCAGGTATGGGCACTAGGAAAAGACTTCTTCCATCAAGCTTAATGGTTTTGTTATTCATTCAATGACTTTCCCTGCTGTTACCTAATTATAAATTAGATGGAACTGTGTTTTTCTGCTTTGTTTTTTCAGTTTGCTGTTTCTGTAACCATATTGTATTATGTGTCAAATAAAGTCCAGTTGGATTGCAGAATGGATGCTCTCTCTTGTGTATATGAACAAAGCGAACATAAATGCAGAGCCTCCTCTTCCAAGGCGGAAAACTCAGCTTTCCAAAGTGAAATGTTTGTTCATCAGGGCCAGAGCAGGTTTGTCCTGGAGCGCATTACTTAGTCATGAGGAATCCAACAGCTCTAGGCAGAGTGTGGTTCGCTGGTGCCCAAAACAGCAGTCAGCCCTGCTTTCTCCTCCTGTGTGATAGCGTCGGGCAGCTGAATGAGAGGAGAACGTGGGATTCAGTCGTCAAAGCCGGTTCTGAGTCCTGGTTCTGCAACCTGGTTGCTGATGGTAGTCTTGGGAAAGTTGCCTCCCTCCTCTGAGCTTTCCTCCTCTGTACTGTGTGCCTCTCAGGACTGAGTGGCATCGCGTGGGCACAGAGAGAGGCCTTGTAAAATGTAAAACCACTATACAAGTGTGAACTTCGGTTGTGTATGACAGTAGTCCCCAATCTTTTTGTCACCAGGGATTGGTTTCATGGAAGACAATTTTTCCATGGACCAAGGCGCAGGCGTGCTTGGGGATGGCTTTGGAACTGTTCCACCTGAGATCATCGTACATTAGATGGACCTGTAATCTAGATCCCTGACATGCACAGTTCGTCATAGGGTTCAAGCTCCAATGAGAATCTAATGCTGCCGCTGATGTGACAGGCACAGCCCAGGTGATAATGCTCGCTCACCACCCTGCTTACCTCCTGCTGCACAGCTGGATTCCTAGCAGGCCATGGACTGGGATCCACTCTGCAGCTGAAGGGTTAGGGACCCCTGGTGTATGACATTTTGCTATCTCTTCTTAGCTTAGAAAAAGATAGATATAATATTGGCTGGCAAAAGGACAATTTATGAACTCAAGTTCCAAAATTGATGATGTCATGCAGCCAGGTGTGGTGGCTCACACCTGCAATCCCAGCACTTCGGGAGGCTGAGGCAGGCAGATCACAAGGTCGGGAGTTAGAGACCAGCTTGGCCAATATGGTGAAACCCCATCTCTACTAAAAAATACAGAAATTAGCTGGGTGTGGTGGCAGGTGCCTGTAGTCCTTGCTACCGGGGAGTCTGAGGCAGGAGAATCGCTTGAACCCAGGAGGCGGGGGTTGTAGTGAGCCGAGATCGTGCTACTGCACTCCAGCCTGGGTGAAAAAGCGAAACTCTGTCTTAAAAAAAAAAAACAAAACTGATGTCACAGTAGCTTATGCCTATAATCTAGTCCTTTGAGAGGCCAAGGTGGGAGGATGGCTTGAGTTTAGAAGTTAAGAGACCAGCCTGGGCAATATGGTGAAATCCTGTCTCTACAAAAAATATAGCCAAGTGTGATGGTGTGCAGCTGCTTGGGAGCCTGAAGCAGGAGGATTGCTTGAGCCTAGGAAGTCGAGGCTGCAGTTAGCCAGCCGGAGTTGTGCCACTGCACTCTAGCCTGGGTGACTAAAACCCTGTCTCAAAAAAATAAAACAAAACTGATGTCACTTAAAATTGAATTAACAAAAGAGTTCAGGTTTCCCTCACCCTTACCACCCTTCATAGTTTGTTTAAAATATCTTGGGTGGGGGATGGAATGAATTGTCAGTTCTAATACTAATTCAATAGCTAATAATAAAGACTTTTCAACTGAGAAGTAATATAGTTTGTTGCAGTGGATCTCAAAGTATCATCTGAGGATTCCTGACAAGGGGGTACCTGAAACCCTTTTAGGGGGTTCATGAAGTTCTTCCAACTGCAAGTCTATGTCAAAGCAGTTTTTCTTTATATTCAACCAAAGCACTGTGTCTAATGAGGAAACCAGCTTATAAATCCAACTGTCTTCTATTAAATCAGATGTCAAAGAGATTAGCAAAAATACAAAATAATGCTAGCCTCACGTTTTTTTTGTTTTGAAAAAATAAAAATATATTCATAAGCGATGGGCTTTTTATTCTTTTCTAGTCATTTTTTAAATTTCTGGGGTTTTTCTTTGTGGGGCAGGGGGATTTGAGACATGATCTTGCTCTGTGCCCAAGGCTGGAGTGCAGTGGCTAAGTCACAGCTCACTGCAGCCCCCACCTGCTGGGTTCTAGTAATCCTCCCACCTCGGCCTCCTAAGTAGCTGGGACTACAGGCTTGCACGACCACACCCAGCTAGTTTTTTTTTTTTAAACAGAGTCTTGCTCTGTCACTCAGGCTGGAGTGCAGTGCCACCGTCTTAGCTCACTGCACCTCTGCCTTCCTGGTTCAAGCAATTCTCCTGCCTCAGCCTCCAGAGGAGCTGGGATTACAGGCGACTGCTACCACAGCCGGCTAACTTTTGTATTTTTGTAGACACAAGTTTCACCATGTTGACCAGGCTAGTCTTACACTCGACCTCAATCTGCCCACCTTGGCCTCCTAAAGTGCTGGGATTACAGGTGTGAGCCACCTCGCCTGGCCGGATGACATCTATTTTTAACTTGAGTTTATAAACTTTTTGTAGAGAGAATCTTGGCCGAGCATGGTAGCTCACACCTGTAATCCCAGCACTTTGGGAGGCCAAGGCGGGCAGATTACTTGAGTCCAGGAGTTCAAGGCCAGCCTGGGCAACATGGTGAAACCTTGTTTCCAAAAAATACAAAAATTAGCTGTGCATGGTGGCACGTACCTGTAGTCGCAGCTGCTTGGGAGGCTGAGGCAGGAGGATTGCTTGAGCTCAGAAGATGGAGGTGAGAAGATGGAGCTCAGAAGTGAGCCAAGATCGTCACACTACACTCCAGCCTGGGCAACAGAGGGAGACCCTGTCTCAAAGAGAGTCTCACTATGTTGCCCAGGCTAATTTCTTAGTTCTGGTTTCCATTATGGTCAATATTTATAGACAAAAACCACATAAAACTCTTTGGAGTCCTCAGTTTTTACTATCATAGAAGGTTCCTGAGACTAAAATGTTTGAAAACTTTTATTTAGCTTAGTCATTAAGAACTTCAAAGTCTGGCCAGGCATGGTGGCTCACACCTGTAATCCCAGCACTTTGTGAGGCTGAGGCAGGCAGATCAACTGAGGTTGGGAGTTCAAGACCAGCCTGACCAACATGGAGAAACCCCCATCTCTACTAAAAATACAAAATCAGCTGGGCGTGGTGACGCCTGTAATCCCAGCTACTTGGGAGGCTGAGGCAAAAGAATCTCTTGAACCCGGAAGGTGGAGATTGTGGTGAGCTGAGATCGCACCATTACACTCCAGCCTGGGCAACAAGAGGGAAACTTTGTCTCAAAAAAACAAAAACCAAAATAAAACAAGAACTTCCAAGTCTAACTTGGAACAAAACTGGCTTCCGCACTAAACTACCATAGTACCTATTATGTGCGAACTCTCAAATGGAGGCAGCTGCTACTGTTCCGATTTGTATCATTTTGGGACTATGGTCCTCAGCAGAAATTCCTTCTTTTAAACCCTTTCCAGGCAGCATTGAGACGCATAAATACTTTCATTAATGAACAACACATTTCTTTTTGCACAGATGACACATTACATATTTCCAGAATTCTGCTTGGGTTTTGATCAGGATTCTTGGTGTAAAGTACAGAAAACCAGCTTCTGCTTGAGCAAAAAGGAAATTTCTTGGATGTCTACAGAGATCTGCAATGGAAAAGAACAAAGGGCTAGAAGCACAGCTGGACCTAAGAATGAATAGAACCAGGGAATCCATGCTGCTGGGATTCTCACTGCTTTTCTTTCACAGAGACCAGCCTCAGACATGACAGGAAAACTCTGGATGCTAACGACTCTGCCACCTTTCCCGCAGCTTCTGCCACAGGCAAGGGACTGACTCCAAGTTCTTTATGAAAAAAAAAAAAAAAAAAATTGGCCGGGTGCAGTTGCTCATGCTTGTAATCCCAGCACTTTAGGAGACTGAGGCAGATGGATCACGAGGTCAGGAGTTCGAGACCAGCCTGGCCAACACAGTGAAACCCTGTCTCTACTAAAAATACAAAAATTAGCCAGGCATGGTAGTGGGCGCCTGAAATCCCAGCTATTCGGGAGGCTAAGGCAGAAGAATTGCTTGAACCCAGGAGGCGGAGGTTGCAGTGAGCTGAGATCGTGCCACTGCTCTCCAGCCTGGGCGACAGAGCTAGACTCCACCTCAAAAAAAAAAAAAAAAAAAAAAAAAAATTAGGCCAGGCATGGTGGCTCACGCATGTAATCCAAACACTTTGGAGGCCAAGGCGGGCAGATCACCTGAGGTCGGGAGTAAAAGACCAGCCTGACCGATATGGTGAAACCCTGGCTTTAAAAAGAAAAAAAAAAAAATTAGCTGGGCGCAGTGGCTCATAACTGTAATCCCAGCACTTTGGGAGGCCAAGGCAGGCGGATCACAAGGTCAGGAGTTCGAGACCAGCCTGGCCAACATAGAGAAACCGTGTTTCTACTAAAAATACAAAAATATTAGCAAGGTGTGGTCGTGTGTGCCTGTAATCCCAGAGGAGGCTGAGGCAGGAGGATGACTTGAACCTGGGAGGCAGGGGTTGCAGTGAGCCAAGATCGCGCCACTGCACTCCAGTCTGGGCAACAGAAGGAAACTCCATCTCAAAAAAAATGTGTGGGTGCACAATAGGTTTACATATTTATGGGGTACACGAGAAACTTTGATACAAGAATACAATGCGTAATAATCACAGCATGGGAAACGGGGTGCCCATTACCTCAAGCATTTATCCTTTCTGTTACAAATAGTCCTATTATACTCTTTTGGTTATTTTTAGATGTACAATAAAATTGTTATTGACTATAGTCACCCTGTTGCACTATCAAATACTAGACTTCATTCATTCTTTCTAACTAATTTTTTGGTGCCCATTAACCATCCCCTCTTCCTGCTTTCCATCACCCGCTACCCTTCCCCACCTCTGGTAACCATCATTCTACTCTGTCTCCATGAGTTCAATTGTTTTAATTTTTAGCTCCCACAATAAATGAGAATACATGAGGTTTATCTTTCTGTGCTGGGGGTCTGGTCCTCCTTAGGCTCCTCTAAATAAAGACTGGGTGGCCGGGCATGCTGGCTCATGCCTGTAATCCCAGCATTTTGGAAGGCCAAGGTGGGCGGATCACCTGAGGTTAGGAGTTCGAGACCATCCTGGCCAACATGGTGAAACCCTATCTCTACTAAAAATACAAAAGCATTAGCTGGACATAGTGGCACACGCCTGTAGTCCTAGCTACTTGGGAGGCTGAGGCAGGAGAATCACTTGAACCCTGGAGGTGGAGGTTGCAGTGAACCAAGATCATGCCATTACACACCAGCCTGGGCGACAAGAGCGAAACTCCATCTCAAAAAAAAAAAACAAAAAAAAGTGTCATAGACCCAGCTCTATGCTTTCTGAAGATTCCTTCCCCTCAACAAGCTCACATTCCCTGAGTCCTCTAAGACATAGAATAGTAATTTTTTTTTTTTTTTGAGACAGAATCTTACTCTGTCACCCAGGCTGTAGGACAGTGGCAAGATCTCAGCCCACTGCAACCTCTGCCTCCCAGGTTCAAGCAATTCTCATGCCTCAGCCTCCCAAGTAGCTGGGATTACAGGCACGCGCCACCACACCCAGCTAATTTTTGCATTCTTTAGTAGTAATGGCGTTTCACCATGTTGCTTAGGTTGGTCTTGACCTTCTGGCCTCAAGTGATCTGCCTGCCTCAGTCAGAATAGTAAATTTTATTAATAGTAAATTTTATATATTTTACCATCTTTTTTTTTTTGAGTCAGGGTCTTGTTCTGTTGTCCAGGCTGGAGTGCAGTGGTATGGTCATAGCCACCATGCCTGGCAAATTTTGTTGTTGTTGTTGTTGTTCTTTGAAATGGAGACTCGCTCTGTCATCAGGCTGGAGTTCAGTGGCCCGATCTCAGCTCACTGCAACCTCTGCCTCCCCAGTTCAAGCAATTCTCCTGCCTCAGCCCCCTGAGTAGTCGGGACTGTAGGCATGCACCACCACGCCCGGCTAATTTTTCTATTTTTAGTGGAGATGAGGTTTCACCACGTTGGCCAGGCTGGTCTCAATCTTTTGACCTCATGATCTGCCTGCCTTGGCCTCCCAAACTGCTTGGGATTACAAGTGTGAGCCACCACCCCTAGCCACCTGGCACATTTTTTCAATCTTTTGTAGAGGTGGAGTCTCACTATGTTGCCCAGTCTGGTCTCCAACTCTTGGCCTCAGCAAGGAGGCCTCCTTGGCCTCCCAAAGTGCTGGGATTACAGGTGTGCCTGGCCAGACCTTGGCTTTTGAACAAAGTCAAGCACTGGGCTCCTCGTCACCACCCCCATCACATCTCATCCCAGAGACGCCTGAAACCATTTTGTTCCCTGTGTCAAACTGTCCACTCTGTGCAGTATCCACACACTTTGCTTTGCAATAAGAATGGAGAATCTGGCCGGGCACGGTGGCTCACAGGCGGAACATGAGATCAGGAGTTTGAGACCATCTTGGCCAACATAGTGAAACCCTGTTTCTACTAAAAGAAACAATACAAAATATTAGCTGGGCATGGTGGCAGTTGCCTGTAATCCCAGCTACCTGGAAGGTTGAGGCAGGAGAATCGCTTGAATCCAGAGGCAGAGGTTGCAGTGAGCCGAGATCGTGCCACTGCACTCTGGCCTGCACAACAGCGCAAGACTGCTTCTCAAAAAAAAAAAAAAAAAAAAAAAAAATGAAGAATCTATAAGGCTCTTTAGCTGTCCTCTCTCCTCTCCTTTTCCCAGTGTCCAAGCGTCCTCCTTGCTGTCATTGCATCCTGCCGTCCTCTTGGGCTCCAGCATTACCTGTGTATTTTCTTTTTTTTTTTTTCTTTTTAAAAAAATATTTTAATATAAAGATGGGGTTTCACCATATTGGTCAGGCTGATCTTGAACTCCCGACCTCAGGTGATCTGCCTGCCTTGTCCTCCAAAGTGCTGGGATTACAGGCATGAGTCACCACACCCAGTCTACCTGTGTATTTTCACACCCCAACTCAGATTTCTCCCTAAAGCCTCCTTGATTCCCAAGTCTCCTTCCACAAAAAGGGGTCAGACTAGAGTAGGCTGATATCCTAGATCCTGGCCGGGCGCAGTGGCTCAGGCCTGTAATCCCAGCACTTCAGGAGGCCGAGGCGGGTGGATCACGAGGTCAGAAGTTCAAGACCAGCCTGGCTAAGATGGTGAAACCCCATCTCTACTAAAAATACAAAAAAATTCGCCAGGCGCAGTGGCAGGATGCCTGTAATCCCAGCTACTCGGGAGACTGAGGCAGGAGAATCACTTGAACCTAAGAGGCTGAGGTTGTGGTGAGCCGAACCGAGATCACACCATTGCACGCCAGCCTGGGCACAGAGTAAGACTCCATCTCAAAAAAATTAAAAAATTTTTAAAAAGTAAAAAGAAGTAATCACTTACGTGACTTGTGTTTTAGCTAGTGCTGAGTGCCATGTAGATAGTGAAATGGGTTGAGGCGTCATAGTGAAACTGGATGACCATTTCTTTTTTTTTTTTTTTTTTTTTAATAAAATAGATCATAATAGAACAGGATGGATGGCCATTTCTAACAGTCACAGGGAAGTCCTCTTTGGGGACATGACAGGCAAGTTCTGAGACTTGATGAAGCCAGTCATCAGAGATATGGGGGGAGTCTCAGACCAAGTCCCTGAGGCAGATGATGACTTGCCCTAGCGTGGTTGGAGCTCTGTGAACTCAGTAGGGAGCATCATTTTCACAGAGGAAGGCTGAGGCCAGCTCACCTGGGGATGTGTTGGCCTGGGGAAGAAGTTTCTGCTGTTGTTGTTGTTGCTGTTTTTGAGGCAGGGTCTGACTCTGTCATCCAGGAGGCAGTGTAATCTCGGCTCACTGCAACCTCGGCCTCCCAGGTTCAAGCAATTCTCCTGCCTCAGCCTCCCTAGTAGCTGGGATTACAGGTGCGTGCAATCATGCCCGGTTAATTTTTGTATTTTTAGTAGAGACGGGGTTTCGCTATGTTGGCCAGGCTGGTCTTGAACTCCTGACCTCAGGTGATCCACCTGCCTCAGGCTCCCAAAGTGCATGAGCCACCGTGCCTGGCCTATTCATTGACTTTCAATGATGTGCCAGCCACAGGTGGGAACTGCATCATCTACTTATTCATCACAAAAATACAGCCTGTGGGCTGGGCGCGGTGGCTTACACCTGTAATCCCAGCACTTTGGGAGGCCAAGGCAGTTGGATCACTGGAGATCAGGAGTTCGAGACCAGCCTGGCTAAATGGTGAAACCCCGTCTCTACTAAAAACACTAAAATTAGCCGGGTGTGGTGTTGCTTGCCTGTAATCCCAGCTATTCAGGAGGCTGAGCCAGGAGAATCACTTGAACCCGGGAGCTGGATGTTGCAGTGAGCTGAGATGGCACCACTACACCCCAGCCTGGCGACAGAGCAAGACTCCATCTCAAACAACAAAAATAGAGCCTGTGAAATTAGTGCTGTTATTGCCCCGATGCTGCACATCAGGAAACTGATACCCAGAGAGCTGAGTGACTCCTGTAAGCTCCCATCGCAGGAAATGGCAGAGGCCGAATTTGAATCAAGGTCTGCCTGACTCCAAGGCTGGTGTGCCCATCCTTGGCCCACAGTTGATACCAAGCCCTATCCCCTTACCCACCCAGAGGATATGCTTCCTCACTCTTGACCTTTGGTGATGATGATTTTACCTCACCTTACCCTTTGCAGAGGGTGGTCCACCCTGCAGTATCGTTATCCATGATTCAGAGTAGACAAGCTTTTTATTTTATTTATTTATTTATTTATTTGAGACAGAGTCTCACTCTGTTTCCCAGGCTGGAGTGCAGTGGCGAGACCTTGGCCCACTGCAAACTCTGCCTCCTGGGTTCAAGCAATTCTCCCTGCTTCAGCCTTCTGAGTAGCTGAGATTACAGGTGCCTGCCACCACACCCAGCTAAGTTTTATTTTTATTTTTTTGAGATGGAGTTTTGCTCTTGTTGCCGAGGCTAGAGTGCAATGGTGGGATCTTGGCTCACTGCAACCTCCACCTCCTGGGTTCAAGTGATTCTCCTGTCTCAGTCTCCCTAGTAGCTGAGATTATACGCGGATGCCACAATGCCCGGCTAATTTTTGTATTTTTAGTAGAGTTCGGGTTTCACCACGTTGGTCAGGCTGGTTTCGAATTCCTAACCTCAGGTGATCCACTCTCCTCAGCCTTCCAAAGTGCTGGGATTACAGGTGTGAGCCACCGAGCCCAGCCTACTTTGCGTTTTTTTTTTTTGGGGGGGGTGGTTTGAGACAGTCTCACTCTGTCACCCAGGCTAGAGTGCATTGGTGCGATCTTGGTTTACTGCAACCTCTGCCTCCCAGGTTCAAGCGATTCTCCTGCCTCAGCCTCCTGAGTAGCTGGGATTACAGGCATGTGCCACTGCACCTGGCTAATTTTTGTATTTTTAGTAGAGACGGGATTTCACCATGTTGGTCAGGCTGGTCTTGAACTCCTGACCTAGTTATCCACAGGCCTCGGCATCCCAAAATGCTGGGATTACAGGTGTGAGCCACCCCTCCGAGCCTACTTTGTTTTTTAATAGACGATCTTATCTACCTTACAAGATGTCAAGAGAATGAGAGGTGAAAGTGAATTGCCCGCCACAGAGCTGGACACATAGTAGGTGCTTCACAAAACGCAGCTCTCCTTAGGAGAAGCTGGTTAGGTGCCTTCAGGTTGAAAGGACCAGAGACATCCTTGGGTTCCCTCAGGCACACTGGTAGCACAGCTAGCGCACAGGAAATCCTCCCTGGGAGACTGGACTGTTGCTCAGGAGGCCGCAGGCCCCATCTGCTTGTCCCTGCAGGGGTATCCGCTGCTTCTCAGCACCCGCAGCAGATTCCCGTTGCTGCTTCTCTTTTCTTCTAGTGCCACTGTCTAAATTTAGATTCCCCGAAAGAAGAGCCTGAGATGAGAAGTCGGTAGCTTATTTTGGGGTTGATTCCAGGAAGCACAGCGCGCCAGAGGGAACGTGAGACGGGGAAGTTGAGGGAAGGCACCGAGCGGGTCACTCTGTGGACAACTGGGCTCAGTCCCCACCTGGGCCCTCGGAGGGGTGGTGCAGAGCACAGCACGGCACTGCAAGCCCAGGGATGGGAAGCCCGGGTACTGAGCCAGGCCCTGGAGGTTTTAAATCCCTGGCCCTTCTGGGCTCCCCTGCACAAAAGGCTGAGCAAGGGTTCGCTGCTCCAGAAAAAAAAAAAAAAAAAAAAAAAAACCTTCAGGCTAAGAAGCAGAGAGACGAGGGTACTGGAGTGAAGCTTTGTGTCTGCAGGGAACCACCGCCTACACCTTACAGGTGGACCGAGAAGGCCCAAGGGGATACACTGCTGGAGCCAACAGTGCCTGCAACCCCCACGGCCTCTCCAGCTGCCGCCTCACTCCTACTGGTACAGCTGCATATGTAAATGCTTAAAGTTTCTACTGCCTCACCGGGCACGGTGGCTCACCCCTGTAATCCCAACACTTTGGGAGGCCAAGGTGGGCAGATTACAAGTTCAGGAGATCGAGACCACCCTGGCCAACATGGTGAAACCCCATCTCTACTTAAAAAAAAAAAAAATACAAAAATTAGCTGGGCGTGGTGGCGTGCGCCTGTAGTCCCAGCTACTGGGGAGGCAGAGGCCGGAGAAATGCTTGAACCTGGGAGGCGGAGGTTGCAGTGAGCCAAGATCGCACCACTGCACTCCAGCCTGGCGCCTGGTGACAGAGCGAGACTCTGTCTCAAAAAAAAAAGCTTCTACTGCCTCGGCCAGCCTCGGTGGCTCACATGTGCAATCCCAGTACTTTGGGAGGCCCAGGCAAGTGGATCACGAGGTCAAGAGATCCAGACCAGCCTGGCCACCATGGTGAAACCCCATCTCTACTAAAAAGACAAAAATTAGCTGGGCATGGTGGTGCATGCCTGTAGTCCCAGCTACTTGGGAGGGACGCTGAGGCAGGAGAGTCGCTTGAACCCAGTAGGTGCCTGGGGGACAGAGCAAGGCTCTGTCTCAAAAAAAAAAAAAAAAAAAAACTTCTACTGCCTTGACTTCAACTTTTGGCTGTCATCTCTTTGGATCTCTGGGTTTCTGTGTCACTCTGTGGCACAAGTCTCCCTCCATATAAGCCTTGCATTTCATCTGTCCATGACAGGTGATTGGGCAGGACTAGTCCAGCTCACAGGGCACGGACCTCCAGAGATGGCTGCCCTTGTCACAGGCACCCAACCCTCTTCCAGTCCATGTTTCTGAAGTCCAAGGAATATAGTGTAACTTGTTCATAAAAACAATTTCTGGGCTGGGAGCAGTGGCTCACTCCTAAAATCCCAGCACTTTAGGGGGCCGAGATGGGTGGATCATTTGAGGTCAGGAGTTTGAGACCAGCCATTTGTCACCCACTCTGTCGCCCAGGCTGGAGTGCAATAGCGTGATCTTGGCTCACCGCAACCTCCGCCTCCTGGGTTCAAGCGATTCTCCTGCCTCGGCCTCCCTAATAGTTGGGATTACAGGCGTGCGCCACCATGCCCAGCTAATTTTAGTATTTTTAGTAGAGATGGGGTTTCACCATGTTGGCCAGGCTGGTCTCAAACTCTCGACCTTGTGATACGCCCACCTCGACCTCCCAAAGTGCTGAGATCACAGGCATGAGCTGGAGAGACTGTGCCCGGAGGCAGATCGGATCTGAGCGCAGTCTCCTGACTCTGAATCTCATGTTCTTTCCACGGAATGACTTTACCTCTTACGCAGGGAACAAACTCTCCAAGTGTTGAGTGTTAGAAAATGTTCCCATTTAGGGGGTGGTGGTGGGGGGGTGTCACCTCCTGAAAGAAAGGAATCTGCCCAGGGAACCTCAGACTTCCCAGGGCTCTGGGTTGCAGGGCAGCAGAACACCATGGTTGAGATGTGCGCTAAAGCCAGAATAAAGAACCCTAGACCTCTCCTGTCAGGTTAAACACCACCTCTTATGAAATTCTAGTGGAGGCAAGTCATAGTAGACATCAAAGTTTTCAGAAAAATTTGTGGGAGAAAAGCATTAGATTGAAGAGGATTCTATGTATTCCCTTACATATTTCTGGGAACTGGGGAAAGCTAGTGGTACCAGTCGGGTTCCTGGTGGCAAACAGGGGAGACCAACTGGCTAGCTCGTGCAGAAAGGGGACTTGTTGGGAGACCATCAGACAGCTCAGCACATGGCAGGAAGGGCTGGGCGAGGGATTACACACCTGTAGTCCCATCTCTTTGGGAGCTCAGGGGTTCGAGACTAGCCTGGGAAACCTGGTGAAACCCCATCTCTACAAAAAATAGGAAGATTAGCCAGATGTGGTGGCACATGGCCTGTAGTTTCACCATATTGGCCAGGCTGGTCTCAAACTGCTGACCTTGTAATCCGCCCGCCTTGGCTTCCCAAAGTGCTGGGAATACAGTCATGAGCCACCGTGCCTGGCCTCATTTCTGTTTTTAAACCACCTAGTGTGTGGTCCTTTGTCATACCGGCCCTAGAGAATGAACACGGCAAATTAAACCAACATTGAGATCACTTTTATTTTTCCCATCAGTTGGCAAAAAAAAGAAAAATATTATTATATCTGTGCTGGCAAAGATGTGAGAAAATTCTCACTGCAACTCTGATGGGAGTGGGATTTAGTGACAGCCCTTGGGAGGCAATTTGGCAAGACACCATCAGATAAAAATGAAAAGGCTCATGTCCTACAGCTTGGCAATCCCGGATCTTTTGTCTATCCTGGAGAAATACGTACACATGTTCACAAAAGAGTTGCATATTAGCATGTTCTTTGTGGCATTTTTGCAACAGCAGAAAACCTGACAAATCTATGACATCTGTGGATAGGAAATGGCTCGTGAGCTGGTCTGTCCCTCCCCAGGGGATTCGCTGCGAAGTTGCTGAGGCATAAGATGCAGGCATGTCACTTGCACCTTCCCCTTCCAAGGCCCAGGGAGGGGCTCTAGCAATTTCTATTTGCAACCTTGTTCCCTCCCTCCCTCCCTCCCTCTCTCTCTCTCTCTTCCTCTCTTTTTCTCTCTCTCTCTCTTTCTCTCTTTTTTTCGTTCTTTCCTTCTTGCCTTCTTTCTTGACAGACTTTCACTCTTGTTGCCCAGGTGACAGCGCAGTGGCGTAATCTCGGCTCACCTGGGTTCAGGTGATTCTCCTGCCTCAGCCTCCTCAGTACCTGGGATTACAGGGATGTGCCACCACGCCTGGCTAATTTTTGTGTGTATATATATATATATTTTTAAGTAGAGACAGGGTTTCTCCATGTTGGTCAGGCTGGTCTTGAACTCCTGACCTCAGGTGATTCGCCCACCTGTGATACAGGCTGGATCAGTCTGAGAGGCTCCTATATAGAGGAGTGGGATTAGGGGCCAGTGGTGACAGTGAGTGTCCCAGGGGCCACCTGCCCACAGGGCCATGATGAGCCTCCGGGAGTGGCGGTGTCGGCTGATGGTTCCTGTTTTTCGGTCTCAGCGACCTTTTGTCCCTCTTGGTTTGGCCTTTTTTTCTAAGTTTCTTCTCTAGCCTTCCTGCCCTTTGTTCATTTTTGTTTGTTTTTGCGATAGGCTCTTTCTCTGTCACCTAGGCTGGAGTGCAGTGGCATGATCATGGCTCACTACAACCTTGACCTCCCTGGGCTCAGGCGATCCTCCCACCTCAGCCTCCAAGTAGCTGGAACTACAGGCCATGTGTCACCACACCTGGCTAATCTTCCTATTTTTTGTAGAGATGAGGTTTCACCAGGTTTCCCAGGCTGGTCTCGAGCCTCTGAGCTCCCAAAGAGATGGGACTACAGGTGTGTAATCCCTCGCCCAGCTCTTCCTGCCATGTGCTGAGCTGTCTGATGGTCTCCCAACAAGTCCCCTTTCTGCACGAGCTAGCCAGTTGGTCTCCCCTGTTTGCCACCAGGAACCCGACTGGTACCACTAGCTTTCCCCAGTTCCCAGAAATATGTAAGGGAATACATAGAATCCTCTTCAATCTAATGCTTTTCTCCCACAAATTTTTCTGAAAACTTTGATGTCTACTATGACTTGCCTCCACTAGAATTTCATAAGAGGTGGTGTTTAACCTGACAGGAGAGGTCTAGGGTTCTTTATTCTGGCTTTAGCGCACATCTCAACCATGGTGTTCTGCTGCCCTGCAACCCAGAGCCCTGGGAAGTCTGAGGTTCCCTGGGCAGATTCCTTTCTTTCAGGAGGTGACACCCCCCCACCACCACCCCCTAAATGGGAACATTTTCTAACACTCAACACTTGGAGAGTTTGTTCCCTGCGTAAGAGGTAAAGTCATTCCGTGGAAAGAACATGAGATTCAGAGTCAGGAGACTGCGCTCAGATCCGATCTGCCTCCGGGCACAGTCTCTCCAGCTCATGCCTGTGATCCCAGCACTTTGGGAGGTCGAGGTGGGCATATCACAAGGTCGAGAGTTTGAGACCAGCCTGGCCAACATGGTGAAACCCCATCTCTACTAAAAATACTAAAACTAGCCGGGTGTGGTTGTGGGTGCCTGTAGTGCCAGCTAGAGAGGCTGAGGCAGGAGAATCGCTTGAACCCAGGAGGCAGAGGTTGCAGTGCGCCAAGATCGCACTACTGCACTCCAGCCTGGGCAAGAGTAAGAATTCATCTCAAAAACAAAACAAAACAAAAAAAAACAACAAAGAAATGTGGCCAGGCACGGTGGATCACGCCTGTAATCCCAGCACTTTGGGAGGCCGAGGTGGGTAGATCACTTGAGGCCAGGAGTTGGAAAACAGCCTGGCCAACATGGTGAAACACCATCTCTACTAAAAATACAAAATGAGCCCGGCGTGGTGATTCATGCCTGTAATCCCAGCCACTTGTGTGGCTGACGCATGAGAATTGCTTAAACCCGGAAGGTAGAGGTTGCAATGAGCTGAGATTGTGCCACTGCACTCCAGCCTGGGCAACAGAGCGAGACTCTGTCTCAAAAAAATAAGTGAATAAATAAATAAACGGAAATGTATTGTCTTAACGATTTTGGAGGCTTGAAGTCCAAAATCAGTGTCAGCTGGGAATGGTGGCTCACGCCTGCAATCCCAGCACTTTGGGAGGCCGAGGCAGGCAGATCATCTGAGGTCAGGAGTTGGAGACCAGCCTGACCAGCATGGTAAAACCCCGTCTCTACCAAAAATATAAAAAATTAGCCGGATATGGTGGCATGCACCTGTAATCTCAGCTACTTGGGAGGCTGGGGCAGGAGAATTGCTTGAACCCGGGAGGCAGAGATTGCAGTGAGCTGAGATCGTGGCACTGCACTCCAGCCTGGGTGACAGAGGAAGATTCCATCTCAAAAAACAAACAAACAAAAATCAAAGTGTGGACAAGACCATGCTTATGCTGAAACCTGCAGTGTAGAAGCCTTCCTTGCCCCAGCCCAGCCTCTGGTGGTTTGCTGGCAATTGTTAGCATTCCTTGGTCTGGAGATGCCTCCCTCTGATCTTCCATCTGTGTGTGAGCTCCTGCCTGTGTGTCTCCACCTTCACTGGCCAGCTCCTTCAAAGGACGCCATGTTGGACGAGAGCCCACCCTGCTCCAGAACGACCCCATCTTGACCAGTTAGCTATACCATTACCCTGTTTCCACAAAGATCACATTCTGAGGTGGCTGGAGGTTAGGACTAAAACATATTTTTTTCAGGACACACTTTAGCCCGTCATATTTCCACTCCTCTGATTTCTGGAGACAGTGAACGTTGTTTCCCTAGGTTTACCGGGAATTTGGATCCTTTCTTCTTCAAATCACCTTTCCTGTCAGTTGCACAGTTTCCTGTTGGGTTGTTGTTTTCTTATTTCTTTCAAAATTCTATTTTTCACTATGAAGCTGTCACACCATGGCAGGCAAAGATTTCTCCCAGCCAGTCACATGTGTGTTTTTTTTTTTTTTTTTTAAATTTTTATTTATTTATTTATTTATTTTTTGAGACAGAGTTTCACTCTTGTTACCCAGGCTGGAGTGCAATGGCGCGATCTCGGCTCACCGCAACCTCCGCCTCCTGGGTTCAGGCAATTCTCCTGCCTCAACCTCCTCAATAGCTGGGATTACAGGCACGCGCCACCATGCCCAGCTAATGTTTTGTATTTTTAGTAGAGACGGGGTTTCACCATGTTGACCAGGATGGTCTTGATCTCTTGACCTCGTGATCCACCCGCCTCGGCCTCCCAAAATGCTGGGATTATAGGCATGAGCCACCGCACCCGACCTAATTTTTATTTATTTTTGAGACAGAGTCTCACCCTATCACCCAGGCTAGAATGCAGTGGCTCAATCTCAGCACACTGCAACCTCCAACATCCGGATTCAAGTGATCCTCCCACCTCAGACACTTGAGTAAGCTGGGACTACAGGTGTGCACTGCCACACCCAGCTGCTTTTTTTTTTTTTTTCTTTTTTTTTGAGACGGAGTTTTGCTCTTGTTGTCCAGGCTGGAGTGCAATGGCATAATCTTGGCTCACTACAACCTTCGCCTGCTGGGTTCAAGTGATTCTCCTGTCTCAGCCTCCCGAGTAGCTGGGATTAGAGGCATGCGCCACCACGCCCAGCTAATTTTGCATTTTTAGTAGAGACGGGGTTTCACCATGTTGGCCAGGCTTGTCTTGAACTCCTGACATCAGGTGATCTGCCGACCTTGGCCTCCCAAAATGCTGCGGTTACAGGCGTGAGCCACCATGCCTAGGCTTTTTTCTTTCTTTCTTTCTTTCTTTTTGGGTATTTTTAATAGAGACAGAGTTTCACCATGTTGGCCAGGGTGGTCTCGAACTCCTAATCTCCAGTGATCTTGGCACCTCAGCCTCTCAAAGTGCTGGAATTACAGACATGAGGCACCTCGGCCAGCCCCTGGAGGCCTTTTCACTTGAGGGTTCTCCCTTGAAAGCATGCGTCTCAATCATTTCCTTCAGGTATTACATTTCCTTTTCTCAATGACCTTTCTTCTTCCCTAAGCTCAAATTCAGGTAGAACTCCCCACTCCTACCAGTGTTTAGCCCAGTGAACAGTGAGGTGCACCCAGCCCCTGAACTCCAAAACATACGCAGCCCATGAGTGAGTGGGAAGCTGGGTGCCTCCAGCCTGCTTCATTCCGCTTTTCATGGACAATGGAGACTCACGTCAGGGAAGACAGAAAGATGTCCCGTCTTTCAGGGTAACAACTTGTCTGTTATTGTGCTGAGAGGCACATAATCTCTTCCTGCCCTGCCCAAGCCCGGGTACCAACCAAAAAAGAAAATATTCTGGCTGGGCATGGTGGCTCACACCTGTAATCTCAGCACTTTGGGAGGCCGAGGTAGATGGATCCTGGGGTCAGGAGATCAAGACCTTTCTGGCTAATATGGTGAAAACCTGTCTCTATTAAAAATACCAAAAAAAGGCTGGGCTCAGTGGCTCACGCCTGTAATCCCAGTACTTTGGGAGACTGAGGTGTGCAGATCACGAGGTCAGGAGTTCAAGACCAGTCTGGCCAATACAGTGAAACCCCATCTCTACTAAAACCAAAAAAATTAGCTGGATGTGGTGGTGCATGCCTGTAATCCCAGCTACTTGGGAGGCTGAGGCAGGAGAATCACTCGAACCCAGGTGGTGGAGGTTGTAACAAGCCGAGATCGGACCAGTGCTCCAGCCTGGGTGACAGAGTGAAACTCCATCTCAAAAAAAAAAAAAAAAAGAAATTAGCCAGGCGTGGTGGCATGTGCCTGTAATCCCAGCTACTTGGGTGCCTGAGGCAAGAAATCGCTTAAACCCGGGAGGCAGAGGTTGCCGTGAGCCAAGATCACGCCACTGAACTCCAGCCTGGGAGACAGAGCGAGACTCCATCTCAAAAGAAAATATCCCTTGATGTGTTCTTGGCTGCTGCTCCTCCTTGACTACCCGCCTAATACTGAGGATGAACTGCCTTGGGGAAAATTAGAATTGCTAAAGCAGGAATAATAAATTCAGCTTCTGACTTTCAGAACGGGCTCTTGAGGCCCGAATAAAATAAAATAGCCTTCTTTAGTTATCCATTTATTCAACAAATATTTATTACACCCCTGCTATGAGCTGGGCAGGTTCAAGGCATGGGATGCAGCAGTGGAAAATGTGGTGCTTCAAAGGAGCGCCTTGAAAACAAACAGGAAAGGCCAGGGGCGGTGGCTCACACCTATAATTCAGAACTCTGGGAGGCCAAGGAGGGTGGATCACCTGAGGTCAGGAGTTCGAGATCAGCCTGGCCAACATGGCGAAACCCCGTCTCTACTAAAATTATAAAAATTAGCCAGGTGTGGTGGTTTAATCCTATAATCCCAGCTACTTAGAAGGCTGATACTGGAAAACTGCTTCCATCTGGGAGGTGAGCTGATACAGTGCCATTGTACTCCAGCTGGGATGACAGGAGACTATCTCAAAAAAAAAAAAAGAAAAAGAAAAAGGTGATGTGCTACATCCTCCATGGAGCTTGTCCTGCTGGAGAGAGGAAAATCATCAAATCAACAAGGAAACATCAGTATGTCAGGTGCTATGGATTTATAGAGAATAGTGGAGCAGGGCAAGAGGAGAGTGGAGGAGGAACTGTTTTAGGGCAGGACCTTCAGGGCGGGGGTGGGCTTCTCGGAGGTAATCGTGGCGGGGAGTGAGTGTGGGAAGGAGCCCTCCCGTGGGACCCAGCCATGGACTTGGGAATCTATTCCAAGCCCTTTAGGAAGCCAAAGGAGGGGAGGAGCTGGCTGTGATATGGGTCTGGGGAGGTTCACTCCGGCTGCTTCTGCTGGAGGGTGGGAAGCTGAGCCTGGGCTGTGTGAGCAGAGGTGGTAGTGCACACACCTGTGGTCCCAGCTACTCGGGAGGCTGAGGCAGGAGAATCGCTTGAAATCTGGGAGGCAAAGGTTGTGGTGAGCCAAGATCATGCCACTGCACTCCAGTCTGGCCTACCTTGTCTGGAAAAAAAAAAAAAAAGAGGCCAGGTGCAGTGGCTCACACCTGTAATCCCAGCCATTTGGGAGGCCAAGGCAGGCAGATCACCAGGTCAGAAGTTCGAGACCAGCCTGGCCAACATGGTGAAACCCCATCTCTATTAAAAATACAAAAAAAAAATGGCTGGGCGCGGTGGCTCACACCTGTAATCCCAGCACTTTGGGAGGCTGAGGTGGGCAGATCATGAGGTCAGGAGTTCGAGACCAGCCTGGCCAACATGGCGAAACCCCATCTCTACTAAAAATACAAAGCATTAACTGGGTGTGGTGGCAGGCGCCTGTAGTCCCAGCTACTTGGGAGGCTGAGGCAGGAGAATCACTTGAACCCGAGAGGCAGAAGTTGCAGTGAGCCGAGACCGTACTACTGCACTCCAGCCTGGGCAACAGAGTGAAACTCCTCAAAAAAAAAGAAAGAAAGGAAAGAAGGAGGGAGGGAAGGAGGGAGGAAGGAAAGGAGGAAGGAAGAAGAAAGTACACCTGGGTCTAATGTTCTTAGTGAATGAGTATAGCTGAGAGGCAAGGACTTTGAAGGCAATGAGGTCTTTAAATGACAATATTGGCCAGGCACAGTGGCTCACGGCTGTAATCCTTGCACTTTGGGAGGCCGAGGCGGGCGGATCACCTGAGGTCGGCAGTTTGAGACCAGCTTGACCAACATGGAGAAACCCTGTCTCAAAAAAAAAGAAACAAAACAAACAAACAAAAACAGCATTAGCTGGAGGCACTGGGGCACACCTGTAGTCCCAGCTACTCAGGAGGCTGAGGCAGGAGGGTCTCTTAAGCCTGGGAATTTGAGGTTGGAGTGAGCTGAGTCTGTGCCACTGCACACCAGCTGGGGCAACAGAGGAAGACCCTGCTCTAAAAATTAATTAATTAATTAATTAGATTAAATTAAAGATAATGAAGGATGATGGTTGGAAGAAGCCTCAGGGTGGGCTCCGGAGCATCAAGGGATGAGGAAGAAGCAGCAGCCTCCCCCAGGAGGGGTGCTGGGAAGTGGGAACCCCAAATAAGAATGTGATTTCTGTTAAAACAGAGGCTCCAAACTGGTAGCTAATAAGCCAAACACTCATTTGCTTTGCCTGTTCAGAAATTAAGCCAATAGAGGCTGGGCCTGTTGGCTCCCATTTGTATTCCCAGCACTTTGGGAGGCCAAGGCAGGCAGATCACTTGTGGTCAGGAGTTCAAGACCAGCCTGGCCAATATGGCAAAACCCCATCTCTATTAAAAATACAAAAATTGTCTCACGCCTGTAATCCCAGTTTTAGGAGGATGAGGCAGGTGGATCACCTGAGGTCAGGAGATCAAGACCAGCTTGACCAACATGGTGAAACCCCATCTCTACTAAAAATACTAAAATTAGCCAGGCGTGGTGGCGGGCACCTGTAATTGCAGCTACTTGGGAGGCTGAGGCAGGAGAATCACTTGAACCTGGGGGACAGAGGTTGCAGTGAGCCAAGATCACACCACTGCACTCCAGCCTGGGCAAAAGAGTGAGACTCCATCTCAAAAAATAAAAAGTAAAATTAATAGTGCCATTATAAACGTTCATGTGCAAGTTGGCATGTGGACATATGTTTTCAGTTCTCTTGGGTGGATACCTAGCTAGGAATGGAATTGCTGGGTCATATGGTAACTGTATGTTTAACTTTTTGAGGAATCACCAAACTGTTTTCCATAGTGCCGCACTATTTTACATCCCTACCAGCAGTGTACGAGAGTTGCTTGCTTCTTTTAAATTATCTGAAGATCTGGCCATGCTGGGCCCACATTCCCACTCAGCCTGGAGCTGGATCAGGAAATGTGGGCTCTCTTGCCGGGTTCTTACTACTTACAGTGCAGGGACAGACATTACCCATTGCCACTGGCTCTTCATGCTCTATATGTTTTCTTTTCATTTCTTTCTTTTTTCTTTTCTTTTTTTAATTGCATTTTAGGTTTTGGGGTACATGTGAAGAACATGCAAGATTGTTGCATAGGTACACACATGGCAGTGATTTGCTGCCTTCCTCCCCTTCACCTATATCTGGCATTTCTCCCCATGCTATTTCTCCCCAACTCCCCACCCCCTGCTGTCCCTCCCCCATTTCCCCCCCTACAGACCCCAGTGTGTGATGCTCCCCTCCCTGTGGTCATGTGTTCTCATTGTTCAACACCCACCTATGAGTGAGAACATGCGGTGTTTGATTTTCTGTTCTTGTGTCAGTTTGCTGAGAATGATGGTTTCTTGGGTTCATCCATGTCCCTACAAAGAACACGAACTCATCGTTTTTTATGATTGCATAGTATTCCATGCTGTATATATGCCACATTTTCCCTGTCCAGTCTATCATCGATGGGCATTTGGGTTGGTTCCATGTCTTTGCTATTGTAAACAGTGCTGCCATGAACATTCGTGTGCATGCGTCCTTGTAGTGGAATGATTTATAATCCTTTGGATATATACCCAGTAATGGGATTGCTGGGTCAAATGGAATTTCTATGTCTAGGTCCTTGAGGAATCGCCACACTGTCTTCCACAATGGTTGAACTAATTTACACTCCCACCAACAGTGTAAAAGTGTTCCTATGTCTCCACATCTCTTTTTTTTTTTTTTAAGGAGTTTTGCTCTCGTTGCCCAGGCTGGGGAGCAATGGCAGGATCTTGGCTCACTGCAATCTCCACCTCCTGGGTTCAAGCTGTTCTCCTGCCTCAGCCTTCTGAGTAGCTGAGATTACAGGCATGTACCACCACGCCCAGATAATTTTGTATTTTTAGTAGGGATGGGGTTTCACCATGTTGGCCAGGCTGGTCTCGAACTCCTGACCTCAGGTGATCCCCTCCCCTCGGCCTCCCAAAGTGCTGGGATTACAGGCCCCAGCCACCATGCCTGGCCTCCATGCATTTTCCTTACCTGCTCGGCCCCAGAGCACACCCCAGGCAGGGGAAGAATGTGTGAAGGGAGAGGGCAAAGGTGACTTTGTTGACCAAGAACCAACTTTCGAAGGGCCAAGTAAAAAGGTCTCAGACAGTGGAGAACAGGGAATTGTCAAGGCAAGAGGAATTAGCAGTGCAGAAATTACAGCAGAAGAAAAGAGATGACCAGAGGAGCTGACGTTTTGAGCTGTGACTGAGTATATGTAACAGAGACACGAGGTGTGGTGGGGGGAGCATCCTAGCTTGGCTCTGCAAGCTGAGGCCAGGTGGCCCCCACAGTGGTCCTGATGGAGGCAGAAGGACCAGGCCCTGAAGTTCAGTGATTTCGGAGCTCAAGGAGGGATTTGTCTTGTTTTGTTTCGTTTTGTTTCCTTTTTTTTGAGAAGTGGAGTCTCGCTCTGTTGCCCAGGCTGGAGTGCAGTGGCATCATCTTGGCTCACTATAACTTCCACCTCCCAGGTTCAATTGATTCTCCTGCCTCAGCTTTCCAAGTAACTGGGACTACAGGTGTGCGCCACCATGCCTGCTAATTTTTGTATTTTTAGTAGAGATGGGGTTTCACCATGTTGACGAGGCTGGTCTTGAACTCCTGACCTCAGGAGTCCACCCGCCTCAGCCTCCCAGGAGTGCTGGGATTACAGGTGTGAGCCACCATGCCCAGCCAGATTTGTCTTTATATAGATCAGAACTATCCAATAAAAACAGAATACAAGTCATCTACATTATAAAATGATTTTTCTCTTTGCCAATCATTAAGTGTAAATGGAATTGTGGATTTAAGTGAAACTGATCATCTTTTAATATATTTAAGAGCTATAATAATTTCTTTTCTGTCAATTCTCTTTTTTTTTTTTTTTTTAAGACAGAGTCTTGCTCTGTGGCTAGGCGCCAGGCTGGAGTGTAGTGGTGCAATCTCAGCTCACTGTAACCTTTGCCTCTCAGGTTCAAGTGATTCTCCTGCCTCAGCCTCCTAAATAGCTGGGACTACAGGTGCGCACCACCATGCCCAGCTAATTTTTTTTTTTGTATTTTTTAGTAAAGACGGGGTTTCACCCTGTTGGCCAGGATGGTCTCAATCTCCTGACCTCGTGGTCTGCCCGCCTCAGCCCCCCAAAGTGCTGGGATTACAGGTGTGAGCCACCGCACCTGGCCCTCTTTTTTTTTTTTTTTTTTTTTGAGACAAAGTCTCACTCTGTCACCTGGGCTGGATTGCAGTGGGGCGATCTCAGCTCACTGCAACCTCTACCTCCCAGATTCAAGTGATCCTCCTGCCTCAGCCTCCTGAATAGCTGGGAGTACAGACACGCACCACCATGCCCAGATAATTTTTTTTGTATTTTTAGTAGAGAACAGCTTTCACCATGTTGGCCAGGCTGGTCTAAACTCCTTCCTCACATGATACACCCACCATGGCCTTCCAAAGTGCTGGGATTACAGGCATGAGCCACTATGCCCACCCTCTTTTCTGTGAATTCTTTCTTCATATCCCATGACTGTTTTTCTATAGGATTTTAGTCTTTTGCACTTCAGTTTACAGGACTTTTTTTTTTTTGAGACAAAGTCTCACTCTGTTGCCCAGGTTGGAGTACAGTGGCGTAATCTCAGCTCACTGCACTCTGCCTCCCGGGTTCAAATGACTCTCCTTCCTCAGCCTCCAGAGTAGCTGAGATTACAGGCATATGCCACCATGCATGGCTAACTTTTGTAGTTTTAGGACAGATGGAGATTTGCCAAGTTGGCTAGGCTGGTCTTGAACTCTCAACCTCAGGTGATCCGCCTACCTCGGCCTACCAAAGTGCTGAGATTACAGGTGTGAGCCACCGAACCCGGCATTTTTTATTTTTTTTAAACAGAGCCTCACTCTGTCACCCAAGCTGGAGTGCAGTGGCATGATCTTGGCTCACTGCAACCTCCACCTACTGTGTTCAAGCAAGTCTCGTGGCTCAGTCTCCCGAATAGCTGGGACCACAGGCACATGGCACCACATCCAGCTAATTGTTTGTAGTTTTTGTAGAGACAGGGTTTTGCCATGTTAGCCAGGCTGGTCTCAAACTTCTGACTTCAAGTAATCTGCCTGCCTCAGCCTGCCAAAATGCTGGAATTACAGGTGTGAGCTACCATACATAGCCTAGGAGTCCTTTTTATGCAGTGGAAATTTGCGTGGTTTTTTTTTTTTTTTTTTTTTTTTTGAGATTCTGGTCTCAAGCGATTCTCCTGCCTCAGCCTCCCGAGTAGCTGGGATTACAAGCACATGCCACCACACTCATACAATTTTCCTATTTTTAGTAGAGATGGGGTTTCATTTCACCTGGTTGGCCAGGCTAATCTGGAACTCCTGACCTCAAGTGATCTGCCCACCTCATCCTTCCAAAGTGCTGGGATTACAGGTGTGAGCCATGGCGCTTGGCCAGAAATTTGTCTTATTTGTTGCATGTATTATTGTTAAGTTTGTTTTTTGACTATTATTTTTTCATGGAAAATTTCAAAATTTATATTGTGGTCAGAGTTGATAACTTCTGAGTTTTGAGTCATGCTTAAGCAAGGCTATCCCACTGCAAGATTATAAATTTTTTTAATATGTTACTTTTATGGTTTCATGTTTTAGATGCATATCATTGAGCCTTTTGAAACTTATTTTAGTGTAAGTAATGCAGGAAGGATACAAAGGTATTTGTTTCCAGATGACTACTCAATATACCCAAATGATTTATTGCATAATCTAGTCTTTCCTTGTGTATTTAGGTCTGTTTCAAGACTTTGTATTCTATTCTATTAATCTTGTCTACTTGTGTTGCCGCCAAAAGTATTTTAATTATAATAGGGTTTTTTTGAGCGGGGGGGACAGTGTTTCGCTCTTGTTGCCCAGGCTGAAGTTCAGTGGTGTGATCTCAGCTCACTGCAACCTCCGACTCCTGGGTTCAAGCAATTCTCCTGCCTCAGCCTCCCGAGTAGCTGGGATTACAGGCATGTGCCACCACACCCAGTAATTTTGTATTTTTAGTAGAGACAGAGTTTCTCCATGTTGGTCAGGCTGCTCTCAAACTCCTGACCTCAGGTGATCCGCCCGCCTCGGCCTCCCAAAATGCTGAGATTACAAGTGTGAGCCACTGTGCCAGGCCTAATTATAATAGTTTTATAATATGTTTTAATATCTGGTTGGGCTAGTTCCCTTCTTTCTCTTTAAGAATTTTCTTGGCCGGGTGCAGTGGCTCACGCCTGTAATCCAAGCACTTTGGAGGCCAAGGCAGATGGATCACCTGAGGTCAGGAGTTCAAGACCAGCCTGACCAATATGGTGAAACCCCGTCTTTAAAAAAAAAAAAAAAATAGGGGAAAAAAAAAGAATTTTCTTAGTTCTTTCGTTTTTGTTTGTTTCGTGTTTGTTTTTTGAGACAGGATATTGTTCTGTTGCCTGGACTCGAGTGCAGTGGCATGATCCTGACTCACTGCAGCCTCAAACTCCCAGGCTCAAACGATCCTCCTACCTCAGCCTCCCAAGTAGCTGGGACTACAGGCACATACCACTGAGCCTGGCTGAATTTTGTTTTTTTGTTTTTTTTTTTTTGTTTTTTTTTGTAGAGACAGAGTCTCACCATGTTGCCCAGGCTAGCCTTGAACTTCTGGGCTCAAGTGATCTGTCTGCCTCAGCCTCCCAAAATTGCAGGGATTACAGGTGTGAGCCACCACACCCAGCCATGAATTTTCTTAGTCCTTAAATCCAGCTTTTCTGTTTATTTGGGGGAATTTCACAATTAATTTATAAGTTCATTGAGAAAGAATTGACTTTTTTCTTTTTTTTTTTTTTCTTCACCCCACTTTTCTGGCAAACTTTTTTTTTTTTTTTTTTTTTTGAGACGGAGTCTTGCTCTGTTGCCCAGGCTAGAATGCAATGGTGCAATCTTGGCTCACTGGAATCTCTACCTCCCAGAATCAAGTGATTCTCCTGCCTCAGCTTCCTGAGTAGCTGGGATTATAGGTGCCTTCCACCACGCTGGCTAATTTTTGTATTTTTAGTAGAGACGGGCTTTCACCATGCTGGCCAGGCTGGTCTTGAACTCCTGACTTCAGGAGATCCGCCCACCTCAGCCTCCCAAAGTGCTGGGATTGCAGGCATGAGCCACCTCTCCCAGCCAATTTTTTTTTTTTTTTTTTTGAGACAGAGTTTCGCTTTTGTTGCCCAGGCTGGAGTGCAATGGCACCATCTTGGCTCACTGAAGCCTCTGCCTCCCAGGTTCAGGCCAGTCTCCTGCCTCAGCCTCCCGAGTAGCTGGGATTACAGGCGTGCACCACCATGCCCAGCTAATTTTTGCATTTTTAGTAGAAACAGGATTTCACTGTGTTTGCCAGGCTGGTCTTGAACTCCTGACCTTAGGTGATCCACCCACCTCAGCCTTCCAAAGTCCTGGGATTATAGGAGTGAGCCACCACGCCCAGCAAAGAATTGACATGTTTATAATATTGATTTCCCTCCTTTTTTTTTTTTTTACATAAAGTTAGCATACCATATAATATATTCTGCTCCTTGCTTTTTTTCACCAAACAATATATTTCAGAGATATTTCCTTTTCACTTCATAAATTTTCCTTATTCTTTTATAGAGCTGGTTAATATTCCATTGATAGATGTACCATAGCCTGTTTAACTGGTCCCTTATAAATGAATACTTATTCTTTGAATCCTTTGCTATTACCAATGATACTGTAATGAAATCTTGTGAATGACTCCTTTTGTGTATACACCAGGCTCAATCCTACCCCAGGGACTTTGCCCTTCCCTCCCCACCACCCATATTCACATGGCTCACTCCCTCACTGCCTTCCTTCTCCATAACGCCCACCCAGCCTTCTCAATCTCCCTGTCCTGCTCAATTTTCTTCATATAGCAATCATCACCTTCAAACAGAGTATATATAATTTACTCTCTGATTATGTTTATTGTCTGTTTCCTACCACCAGATTGCAAAGGGTTTTATTGCTGTTTTGTTTTGATTTTGTCCAATTTGTTTACTAATTTATATTCCTGGCACCAGAAAGGTATCTGATACTGAAAGACTAATTGCTGAAGGGCCAGGCTTGGTGGCTCATGCCTGCAACCCCAGGACTTTGAGAGGCCAAGCCCACGAGTGCAAGACTAGTCTAGGCAATGTAGTGAGATCCCATCGCTATTGAAAAAAAAAGAAAGAAAAGGCCGGGCATGATGGCTCACGACTGTAATTCCAGCACTTTGGGAGGCCGAGGTGGTCGGATCTCCTGAGGTCGGGAGTTTGAATGGTAGTGATCTCCTGCTGATAAGAAGCTCTGATAGTAGCTTGAAATTGTTGATGTGTAAAGAGTGGGGTTACATGTCTCTACTAAAAATACAAAATTAGCTGGGCATGGTGGCATGCGCCTGTAATCCCAGCTACTCAGAAGGCTGAGGCAGGAGAATTGCTTGAACCCGGGAGGCAGAGGTTGTGGTGAGCAGAGATTGCACCATTGCACTCCAGCCTGGGCAACAAGAGAGAAATTCCGTTTCCAAAAATAAAAAATAAAGAAAATACAGGCCGAGCGCGGTGGCTCACGCCTGTAATCCCAGCACTTTGGGAGGCCGAGGCGGGTGGATCACGAGGTCAAGAGATCGAGACCATCCTGGTCAACATGGTGAAACGCCGTCTCTACAAAAAAAATTAGCTGGGCATGGTGGCGCGTGCCTGTAATCCCAGCTACTCAGGAGGCTGAGGCAGGAGAATTGCCTGAACCCGGGAGGCGGAGGTTGCGGTGAGCTGAGATCACGCCATTGCACGCCAGCCTGGGTAACAAGAGCGAAGCTCCGTCTCAAAATAAATAAATAAAATAAAATAAAATAAAGAAAAATTTTAAAAAGAAGCAAATATGGCCGGGCGCGGTGGCTCAAGCCTGTAATCCCAGCACTTTGGGAGGCCGAGGCGGGTGGATCACGAGGTCAAGAGATCGAGACCATCCTGGTCAACATGGTGAAACCCCGTCTCTACTAAAAATACAAAAAATTAGCTGGGCATGGTGGCGCGTGCCTGTAGTCCTAGCTACTGAGGAGGTTGAGGCAGGAGAATTGCCCGAACCCAGGAGGCGGAGGTTGCGGTGAGCCGAGATCGCGCCATTGCACTCCAGCCTGGGTAACAAGAGTGAAACTCCGTCTCAAAAAAAAAAAAAAAAAAAAAAGCAGCAAATATGAGCATAGCATTTAGCAGAACACAGACTTCAAAAAAAAAAACTATTGAATTAATATAAAAATATATTTGTAAGATAAATTCCTAGAATGAAATTGCTGGGTCAAAATGTAGGTCTTCCATTTTATTTCAAATTAATCTTTTTTTTTTGTTTTTTGAGATAGGTTTTCTCTCTGTCCCCCAGGCTGGAGCGCAGTGGCACAATTACCGATCACTGCAGACTCGACCTCATGGACTCAAGCAGTCCTCCCACCTCAGCTTCCCAGGTAGCTGGGTAGGTGGCGTGCGCCACCACGCCCGACTCGTTTTTTGTATTTTTTATAGCCTTGGGGTTTTGTCATGTTGCCCAAGCTGGTCTTTAACTCCTCAGCTCAAGCGCTCTGCCTGCCTTGGCCTCCCGAAGTGCTGGGATTATGGGTGTGAACCACTGCGCCCTGCCAGGCTTTATTTGTGTAATAATCACGGTCCTATAAAGGTTCTTTGTAGCTATGGTTATTTTCTCATTTCATTTCCACTTTTGTTAGAAATGGTCTTTAGAGCCAGGCGCGGTGGCTCACGCCTGTAATCCCAGCCCTTCAGGAGGCCAAGGTGGGCGGATCACGAGGTCGGGAGATTGAGACCATCCTGGCTAACACGGTGAAACCCCGTCTCTACTAAAAATACAAAAAATTATCCAGGTGTGGTGGTAGGTGCCTGTAGTACCAGCTACTCAGCAGGCTGAGGCAGGAGAATTGCTTGAACCTGGGAGGTGGAGGTTGCTGTGAGCCGAGATTGCACCACTGCCCTCCAGCCTGGGCAACAGAGTGAGACTCCGCTCAAAAAAAAGAAAGAAAGAAAAAAGAAAAGGTCTTAAGAAAGTATTTTCAGCCGGGCGCGGTGGCTCACGCCTATAATCCCAGCACTTTGGGAGGCCGAGACGGGTGGATCACGAGGTCAAGAGATCAAGACCATCCTGGTCAACACGGTGAAACCCCGTCTCTACTAAAAATACAAAAATTAGCTGGGCATGGTGGCGCACGTCTGTAGTCCCAGCTACTCGGGAGGCTGAGGCAGGAGAATTGCTTGAACCCAGGAGGCGGAGGTTGCGGTGAGCCGAGATCGCGCCCATTGCACTCCAGCCTGGGTAACAAGAGTGAAACTCCGCCTCAAAAAAAAAAAAAAAAAAAAA
>NW_022437106.1:1816666-1829146 GCF_009761245.1 Sapajus apella
AAAAAAAAAAAAAAAAAAAAAAAGAAAGTATTTTCAATTCGAGTCAAGGCACCAAAAAAAAGAAAAAAAAAAAAGAAGGTATTTTCAATATTTCAAGAAGTCCAAATTCTCACAGGCTTGCATTAACTAGCAAAATGAAATGGTCCAAGCTTTCCTGCTTTGAGCTAAAATGCTCTCAGCTCAGTGGGGTAATGGGAGTGATCTCCTGCTGATATGAAGCTCTGGTAGTAGCTTGAAAACTGTTGATGTGTAGAGTGGGGTTACAATTTAGTCACCACTGAAAGGCAGATATTCTCAACAGACATCGCTTTTTAAAACAGGGATCTGTGTTGAAGGTGGTGGTGTTCGGGCGAACAGAGGGGTCCTTGATCAATAACAATGGCCAGTCACCGTAAAGCTATGTTAGGAAATCTCTTCTAGCTTTTCCTGTTTTGTGTTAACCCTTGTCAGCTTGGACAGAAGAGCCCTAACCTGTTTAGCAAGAAACAGGTCCACTGTTTTTGTCCTGGATTGCCTGCAGCTGTTATTTCTAAAAGTTCTAAAAGTTCAATTACCATAGACAACTATGTGAAAGCCCCAGAACATCTATTAACTTTGAACAGTGCGAATCTGGATGGAGGTGCGGCAAAGTGGAAGAGCAAGGTGTGACTCATTCATTCATTCTTTCTTTAAATGCCCCCCCTTTTTTTTGAGACCGAATCTCCCTCCGTTGCCAGACTGGAGTGCAGTGGTGCAATCACCGCTCACTGCAACCTCTGCCTCTTGCCTTGGCCTCCTGAGTAGCTGGGACTACTGGCGCCTGCTACCACGCCCAGCTAATTTTTGTTAGTTTGTTTGTTTTGAGATAGGGCTTTGCTTTGGAGCCCAGGCTACAGTGCAGTGGTACGATGAAGGCTCACTACAGCCTCTACCTCCTGGGCTCAAGCCATCCTCCCACCTCAGCCTCCTGATATTAAATGAGTTTTGAACACTCCTTAGTACCAGGCATTGGGGATACATAGATGAGGAAGAACAGTAGATTGTTGAAAAGTCAAGTAGGCCTATATTTTAATAGTATCTCTGCCTTTTAGTAGCTCTGTGATGTCAGCCAGTCACTAAGCCTCTCTGAATCTCATGAGCAGAATGGGGTTACTAACAGCTCCTTTGCAAGGTGAAACTTTGGATATAGGGTAGGTGCTACATAGACATTAGTTTCCACCAGGCACGGTGGCTCATGCCTATAATTCCAGCACTTTGGGAGGCCATGGCAGGCGGATCACCTGAGGTCTGGAGTTTGAGACCAGCCTGACCAACACGGAGAAACCCCGTCTCTACTAAAAATACAAAATTAGCGGGTCGTGGGTAGGGGTGCACACCTGTAGTCCTAGCTACTTGGGAGGATGAGGCAGGAGAATCCCTTGAACCCAGGAGGTGGAGGTTGCAGTGAGCCAAGATTGCACCATTGCACTCCAGCCTGGGCAAAGAGTAAAACTCCATCTCAAAAAAAAATGTTAGTTTCCTTCCCGCTAACCCCGGCTCATCCATTTACTGGGTCTGTGGCCTGGGAGAAGATCTCTAACTTCTTGGAGCTTCCATTTCCTCATAGGTATCTCTAAAGTTGCTTCTACATCGGGGAGCCTTGGGCCCTGATGGGTTAAATATGGAAGCTCTGAAAAGTCAGGCTGGCTGCTCCCGCTCCTTCCTTCCCAACGAAGACAAACCCGGAAGTACAGGCTCTTTCTGACGACAGCAACCCCCAGCCACAGGTTCTCCGGGGCAGGGCAAATTTCAGATGTGAGTCCCGTGCTTGTCAGACCAGATTTCCTGCTTTGGGGCTTGAGAAATCCAGTTGCCTTAAACTGACCTTTCTCTGGGCCCCTCTTCTTGTACCAGGTGAAGAAACTGTAAAAAAAAAAGCTGGTCAGTCCGTAGACCGAGGGCCTTGGAGAAGACAGCAGTGGCAGTCACTACCTAGTGCTGAGTGCCAGGAGCCGGGTATTAGGTTTTCCATGGAGCTTTCTGCTTTTCTTTCTTTCTTTTTAGAATTGAGGTGAAATTCACATAACATAAAGTTAATCATTTTAAGTGTGCAGTGGCCAGGTATGGTAGCTCATGCCCTTAATCCCAGCACTTTGGGAGGCTTAGCTGAGACTCCATCACCATAGATAGATAGATAATTGATTGATTGATTGATTGATAGATAGATAGATTTTTGAGACGGAGAGTCGCTCTGTTGCCCAGGCTGCAGTGCAGTGGCACAGTCTCAGCTCACTGCAACCTCTGCCTCCCAGGTTCAAGTGATCCTCCTGTCTCAGTCTCCTGAGTAGCTGGGATGATAGGGGCTTGCCACCACACCCAGCTAATTTTTATTTTATTTATTTATTTATTTATTGAGATGAAGCTCTCTTATTGTTGCCCAGGCTGGAGGGCAATGGCAAATACTGGCTCACCACAACCTCCACCTCTTGGGTTCAAGCGATTCTCCTGCCTCAGCCTCCTGAATAGCTGGGATTACAGGCATGCACCACCATGCAGCTAATTTTGAATTTTTAGCAGAGACGGGTTGCTCCATGTTGGTCAGGCTGGTCTCAAACTGCAGACCTCAGGTGATCCACCCACCTGGGCCTCCCAGAGTGCTGGGATTACAGGCATGAGCCACTGAGCCTGGCCTTCCATCACTATTTAAATAAATAAATAAATAAATAAATAAAATAAAGTGTACAGTTCCGAATCCTTTAGTATGTTTACTTATACCCCATACCTGCTAAGTACTCGCTCTTCATTCCACCTGCTCCCACCCCTAGGCAACCGCAAATCTGCCGTCTCTGGATTTACCTATGCTGGATACTTCATATGAATGGGATCACACAATATGTGACTTTTTGTGATGTGTCTTTCACTTAGCATAATGGTTTTTTGTTTTTTCTGAGACAGGGTCTCCTTCTGTTGCCCAGGCTGGAGTGTAGTGGTGCAATTTCAGCTCACAGCAGCCTCAGCCTCCCAGGTTCAAGTGATCCTCCCACCTCAGCCTCCCAAATAGCTGAGCCTTAAGGTATGTGCCACCATGCCCGGCTAATCTTTGCATTTTTTGTAGAGACAAGGTTTCACCTTGTTTTCCAAGCTGGTTTCAAACACCTGAGCTCAAGCCATCCTCCTGCCTCAGCCTGTTGAAGTGCTGGGATTATAGACATATGCCACTGTGCCTGGCCAGCATAATGTTTTTGAGGTTCATCTACCTACCCTTTGGCATGGAACAAGCCTCCGTTCCTCCTTATGTCTGAATAATATTCCATTGCATGGGTATACGTCACATTCTACATAGCCCTTCGCCAGGTGATGGACATTTGGGTGATTTCCACCTTTGGCTGTCACAAGTAGTGCTGGTCTAAACATTTATGTACAAGTATTTACTTATTTATTTATTTATTTTTGAGACAGTGTCTGACTCTGTCACCCAGGCTGGAGTGCAGAGGCACGATCTTGGCTCACTACAACCTCCGTCCCCCAGGTTCAAGCAATTCTCCTGCCATCGACCAGACGTTGTGGCTCATGCCGGTAATCCCAGCACTGTGGGAGGCCAAGGTGGGTGGATCACCTGAGGTCAGGAGTTCGAGACCAGCCTGACCAACATGGTGAAAGCTCTGTCTCTACTAAAAATACAAAATTAGCTGGGCGTGGTGGTGCATGCCTGTAATCCCAGCTACTCAGGAGGCGGAGACAGGAGAATCACTTGAACTCAGGAAACGGAGGTTTTGGTGAGCTGAGATCACACCATTGTACTCCAGCCTGGGCAACAAGAGTGAAACTTTGTCTCAAAATAAAATAAAATAAACTATCCAGCCATCTTTGGCTCTCTCTCATACTCCACATCCAACCCCTCAGGAAATAAAGCTATATATATATATATATACATATCTAGAATTTAGGAATCTGAGGCAGGAGACTCACTTGAACAGGAGCCTTACTTGAACCCAGGAGTTTCAGGTTGTAGTGAGCTATGATTGGACCACTGCACTCTAGCCTGGGTGACAGAGTGAGACCTTGTCTCAAAATATATATCTCCAGAATCCAACCATTTGTCTTTGTCACGACCTCTGCTACAGCTCAGCACCTAGTACTGGGTTCTCTTTGCCTCTCTCTCCCTTTGTTCTTTACAGTCTTTGCTCAGGGGTTAGCCTTTATTTTAATAATCTGAAGCCAGGTGTGGCAGCTCAGGCCTGTAATCCCAGCTCTTTGGGAGGC
The DNA here is from genome assembly GCF_009761245.1 of Sapajus apella. NCBI lineage: Eukaryota > Metazoa > Chordata > Mammalia > Primates > Cebidae > Sapajus > Sapajus apella. The sequence continues at coordinate 1,820,888 of NW_022437106.1, forward strand.
CAAGGCAGGTGGATCACTTGAGGCCAGGAGTTCGAGACTAGCCCGGCTAACATGGTGAAACCCTGTCTCTCCAAACCATATAAAAAATTAACCAGGCATGGTGGCCCACTCCTGTAATCCCAGCTACTCAGGAGGCTGAGGCACGAGAATTGCCTGGGCCTGGGAAGCGGAGGTTGCAGTGAGCCGAGATTGCACCACTGCACTCCAGCCTGGGTGACAGAGCAAGACTCCATCTCAAAACAAATTATTTAAATTATTTATTTATTTTTTGACACAAGGTCTCACTCTGTCACCCAGGCTGGAGTACAGTGGTGCAATCATAGCTCACTGTGGCATTAAACTCCTGGACTCAGGTGATCCACCCACCTCAAATTCCCCAAGTAGCTGGGACTGCCAGTGCACATTACCACCCCCTCCTACTTAGAAAATTTTTTTTGTAGAGGTGGGGATCTCACTGTGTTGCCCAGGTTGGTCTTGAACTCCTGGCCTCCTACCTCATCCTCCCAAAGTGTTGGGATTATAGGCATGAGCCACGGTGCCCAGCCCCTGAGTTACATTTTTTTTTTTGACCTCGTGATTCGCCTGCCTCAGCCTCCCAAAGTGCTGGGATTACAGGCATGAGCCACCACACCCAGCCCCCTGAGTTACATTTTAAAGGCTAACCCAGCCTGGGTGACAGAGTAATACTCTATCTCTGAAAATAATAAAAGAATAATAATCCAAAATATAAGTTGGATCATGTTGCTTCTATGCTCAAAATCCTGCCGTAGCTTCTCTTTACTTGGAGTGAAAGCCAAGCTCACAATGGCTGGTGATGCCCTGTGTGATCTGGCCACCTTACCTCTGACTTCCTCTCCTCACTTTCCCTAGCTCATTGCACTCCCGCCACCCCACCTGGTGAAACTCACACTGGCCCGTTCCTTCCGTCCAAATACTCTTTCCTGAGATACGGCACATCTGTCTCCCTCCCCTCCAGTCTTTTAATTTTTTTCTTTTTCTTTTTTTGAGACAGAATCTCACTCTGTCACCCAGGTTGGAGTGCTGTGGTGCAATTTCCATTCAGTGCAACCTCCCAGGATCAAGCAATTCTCCTGCCTCAGCCTCTCGAGTAGCTGGGACTACAGGTGGGCAGCACCACCCCCAGCTAATTTTTGTATTTTTAGTAGAGAAGGGTTTCACTAAACGGGTTTCACTCTGTCACATGCCATGTATTTATTGTCCCTCTTCCGTGTCTGAACTTAAACCCCACGAGGGAAGGGTCTCAGCATGATTTGTTCAGTGCCTAGAAAGGACCCTGCATATAGTAGGCACTTGCTGCATAGTTGTTGAATTAGTAAACAATACTACTAATAATGGTGATGGCCAGTGGCTCACACCTGTAATCCTAGCACTTTGGGAGGCTTAGTGGAGGGGTAGATCGCCTGAGGTCAGGAGTTCAAGACAAGCCTTGCCAAAATGGTGAAACCCCGTCTCTACTAAAAATACAAAAGTAGCCAAGCATGGTGGCGCATGCCTGTAATCCCAGCTACTCAGGAGGCAGAGGCAGGAGAATCACATGAACCCGGGAGGCAGAGGTTGCAGTGAGCTTAGATTGCACCACTGCACTCAAGCCTGGGTGACAGGGAGAGACTCCATCTCAAAAATAAAATAAATAATAAAAAGTACAACAAAATATTTTTTAATTTTAAAAACTATAAAAATAGACTGGACGCCGTGGCTCACCCCTATAATCCCAGCACTTTGGGAGGCCGAGGCAGGCAGATCACCTGAGGTCGGGAGTTCAAGACTAGCCTGACCAGCATGGAGAAACTACGTCTCTAATAAAAATACAAAATTAGCTGGACGTGGTGACACATGTCTGTAATACCAGCTACTCCGGAGGCTGAGGCAGGAGAACTGATTGAACCTCGGAAGTGGTGGTTGCACTGAGCCAAGATAGTGCCATTGCACTCCAGCCTGGGTGACAGAGCAAGACTTCGTTTCATAAATAAATAAATAAATAATGGTGACCATTTATTAAGCCCATTATCCACATGCTCTACAAGCATTCCATGTAAACCTCATAAGCAAGGTTGCATTTCTTTGCTTCCATTTTACAGTCGGGGAACCTGAGGCTGATGGTGTTTTAAGTGACTTGCCCAAATCCGCAGAGCTAGTTCCATTGGAAGGAAAGGATCTGAGCCTAGGTCTTTGCTTGCCTTTGGAACTCTTGCTCTGTTCTACTTTGTTCGGTGTTCACCATAGCTGGATTTAACATGGCTCACTCATTCATTCACCTGTTCATTTAGTAAATATTTCCCAAGAGTTCTCCCTCCCTCCGCCACCCAACATGCCTGGCCCTGTGGTTCACACTGGGGACCCACACATCACTGGGTCATGGACCTTGCCCCAGAGGAGCTCCGGTCGCACGGCCCGGGCAGTAAGTGTCCCTGTGGGCTTCATTTTTGTTTTCTGTTTTTTGTTTGTTTGTTTTTTGAGACGGAGACAGCGTCTTGCTCAGCCACCCAGGGTGGAGTGCAGTGGTGCAATCTTGGCTCACTGCAACCACCGTCTCCCGGGTTCAAGCGATTCTCCTGTCTCAGCCTCCCAAGTAGCTGGGACTACAGGCATCTGCCATCATGCCTGGCTAATTTTTTGCATTTTAGTAGAGATGGGGTTTCACCCTTGTTGGCCAGGCTAGTCTTGAACTCCTGACCTCAGATGATCCACCCTCCTTGACCTCCCAAAGTGCTGGGATTATAGGTGTTAGCCACCGTTCCTGACCTATTTTCTGTTTTTAGAGACAAGGTCTGGCTCTGTTACTCAGGCTGGGGTACAGTGGTGCCATCACAGCTCACTGCAGCCTCAAACTCCTGGGCTCAAGTGGTTCTCCTGCCTCAGCCTTCCAAGTAGCTGAGACTACAGACATGTGCCACCACGTCTGGCTAAAGTTTTGTTTTGTTTTGTTTGAGCCTCTACCCACCAGGCCCAAATAATCTTGCCTATGTTGCTCAGGCTGACCTCAAACTCCTGGGCTCAAGCCATCCTCCCACCTCAGCCTCCCAAAGTGCTAGGATTACATGCACGAGCCTTCACACCTGGCCCCTGCTGTGGGTTTTGTAAACTAAACAAAGGGAGCTCCCTTTCCCCAGCAATTCATCACTGGAGTCCATATGAACCAATGTTCCTCATTTACAGCAGAAAAAAAAGCAGCTTGCGAAGCTCTAACCCTGGCCCCCTCCCCAGCTGAGTGAGGCCAACAGGTGCACATCGTTCAGCATCCTGCACCTCGCCAGGTAAATAGGCCTGAAGGAGGGAGGCTGTGTTGTGGGCACTAGCCCAGGGCCAAGCTGACCTAACAAAGGCTGAGGGGTAAGAAGAGCAGGAGGAAGTGCTGGCTATGGGGAACTGCTGGGTCTGGAGCAATTGCCATTGCCACATGGGAAAGACATCACCCCAGAGGCTCTCCTGGGGCTGAGCAGAGCCCAGCAGTGGGGTAGGAAGGGGGCCACCCTTGTTCCTCCAGCTCCCTCTCCTCCCCACCGCTCAACCCCAAACTCTGTCCCTCCTCCTCTCCTCACTGTCCTGCTGTCAGGTCACCTCCTTTACCCTTTCCTCCCGTGCCTCCCAAGGAAAAGGGGAAACTAACAGGCCAACTGATCTGCAACGGCCTTGGGGCTTCATTTCTTAAAAATTCACTAAGGGGAGGGAGGGAGGAAAAAAAAGGAAAAAAAATTCACACACCAAAAAATGAAGGCTGGGCATGCTGGCTCAAGCCTATAATCTCAGCACTTTGGGAGGCCAAGGCGGGCAGATCACCTGAGGTCAGGAGTTCGAGCCCAGCCTGGTCAACGTGGTGAAACTCCGTCTCTACTAAAAATACAAAAATTAGCTGAGTGTGGTGGTGTACACCTGTAACCCTAGCTATTTGGGAAGCTGAGGCAGCAGAATCACTTGAACCTGGGAGGCAGAGCTTGCAGTGAACTGAGATCTTGCCATTGCACTTCAGCCTGGGCAACAATTGCAAAACTCTGTCTCAAAAAAAAAAAAAAAAAACACTGTAAAATGGAAAAATCTAATGTCATTTACAAGACTATTAGAGCACATTGCACACTGAAAGGTTTAAGTAGAAAAGATACACACCCACCACTACACTCCAGCCTTGGAGACAGAGTGAGACCCTGTCTCTAAAATAAAGAAGGACCACACTGTGCAATTAGCTGATATGTCATTTAGGTCTCGTATCTCTGCGCATCACTTGTTCTATCATATTATACAGCTTGGATTTTGCTGATTGCATCCCTGAGGTACAATTTAACAAGTTTCTGTCCTTTGCATTTCCTGTAAATTTGCAGATTCTTATAGAGCCTGATCAGACTCAGGTTAGAGGATCTGTTGTTGCTGCTGTTGTTTTAGAGACTGGGTCTCACTCTGTGGCCCACGCTGGGGTGCAGTGGTGGGATCATAGCTCACTGCAGCCTCCACCTCCTGGGCTCAGGAGATCCTTCCACCTCAGCCTCCCAAGCAGGTGGGATACAGGCATGTGCCACCCTGTCCTGCTCAGTTCATATTAGAGGTGTTTTCTTTTCTTTCTTCCTTCTTCTTTTTTTTTTTTTTTTTTTTTTTTTGAGATAGAGTCTTGTTCTGTCACCCAGGCTGGAGTGCACTGGTGCAATCTCTGCTCACTGCAACAACCTCTGACTCCCAGGTTCAAGTGATTCAGATCAGAGGGTTTTTTTTTTTTTTTTTTTTTGAGACTGATTCTGGCTCTGTCGCCTAGGCTGAAGTGCTGTGGCACATCTCAGCTCACTGCAACCTCCGCCTCCAGGGTTCAAACGATTCTCCTGCCTCAGCCTCCTGGGTAGCTGGGATTACAGGTGCATGCCACCATGCTGGGCTAATTTTTTTTTTTTTTTTTTTTTTGAGACGGAGTTTTGCTCTTGTTACCCAGGCTGGAGTGCAATGGCGCGATCTCGGCTCACCGCAACCTCCGCCTCCTGGATTCAGGCAATTCTCCTGCCTCAGCCTCCTGAGTAGCTGGGATTACAGGCACACGCCACCATGCCCAGCTAATTGTTTGTAGTTTTAGTAGAGACGAGGTTTCTACTGGTCAACTCCATGTTGACCAGGATGGTCTCGATCTCTTGACCTCGTGATCCACCCACCTCGGCCTCCCAAAGTGCTGGGATTACAGGCTTGAGCCACCGCGCCCGGCCTAATTTTTGTATTTATAGTAGAGACATGTTTCACCATGTTTGTCAGGCTGGTCTCAATCTCCCGACCTTGTGATCTGCCCACCTCGGCCTCCCAAAGTGCTGGGATTATAGGCGTGAGCCACTGCACCTGGCCAGAGTAGAGTGTTTGACATGAATAATTCACAGAAAGTACGTGATTTCATTGAGAGGCAAATCATGTCTGGTTGTCTTCTTCTGGTGTAACATCAGCAGCCACTGCCGTTCAATGCTCAGATCCCTTAGTTCATGAGAGGATGCAAGATGACTACAACCTAATGTGGCCATTCTCGTACTCTCTCTCTCTCTCTCTTTTTTTTTTTTTTCTTTTTTTTTTGAGACAGTGTTTCATTCTTGTTGCCCAGGCTGGAGTGCAATGGCCAATGGCATGATCTTGGCTCACTGCAACCTCCGCCTCCCCGGTTCCAGTGATTCTTCTGCCTCAGCCTACTGAGTAGCTGGGACTATAGGCGAGAGCCACCACACCCGGCTAATTTTTATATTTTCAGTAGAGATGGGGTTTCACCATGTTGGCCAGGCTGGTCTCAAGCTCCTGGCCCCATGATCCGCCTGCCTTGGCCTCCCAAAGTCCTGGGATTACAGGCGTGAGCCAATTTTTTTTTTTTTTAATGATAGGGTCTCACTCTGTTACCCAGGTTAGAGTGCCACGGCATGATCACAGCTCACTGTAGCCTCCACCTCCTAGGCTCAAGTGATCCTCCTTCTACCTCAGCTTCCAGAGTAGCTAGGACTACAAGCTTGCACCACTATGCCAGGCTAATTTTGTTTATTTTTTTGTAGAGATGAGGTTTTGCCATGTTGCCCAGGCTGGTCTTGAATTCCTGGTCTCAAATGATCCTCCCACCGTGGCCTCCCAAAGTGCTGGGATTACAGGTATGAGCCATTGAGCCCACCCCGCTGTGAGTCTTTGACAACTTCTTTGCTCACTGATTTTTCTAGATGTGCTGGACTCTTCCTGTGTTCTGCCCCAGACCTGGAATCAGTGTTTCTAAGGAGCCTTGGTGCATTTGAGAAGGAAATGGTATTTAGAGATCACAAGCTGGGTGCCAGAGGTATAATCGGCTTTAATTTTTTTTTCACTTTTTATTTTGAAATAGTTTTAGACCTACAAAAATGTTACAAAAATAGCACAGAGTTCCCGTGTATCCTCTTACCCAGCTTCCTCTAAGGCTAACATCTAACAGAACCATAGTGCAGTTATCAAACCAATAAATCCACACCGGCACAATACTATCAGCTGAACTACAGACTTGATTCTGATTTTACCAATTTTTCCACTAATGTCCCATTTTTGAGAGGGTTTGTTTTTCTGTCTCAGGATCCAATCCAGGTAAATCGTCATGTCTCTTTACCCTCCTTGTGACGGTCCCTCAGTCTTTCCTTATCTATGACCTTGACACTTCTGAAGAATACTGGTCAGATATTTGGGGGGTTTTTTGTTTGTCTGTTTTGTTTTTGAGATGAAGTCTCACTCTGTCGCCCAGGCTGGCGTGCAGTGGCGCCATCTTGCCTCACTACAACCTCCATCTCCTGGGTTCAAGCAATTTTACCACTTCAGCTTCCTGAGTAGCTGGGATTACAGGTGCATGCCACCACGCTCGGCTAATTTTCTTTTTTTTTTTTTTTTTTGTATTTTAGTAGAGATGGCTTTCACCATGTTGCCCAGGCTGGTCTTGAACTCCTGAGCTCAGGTGATCCGCCCACCTTGGCCTCTGATAGTGCTGGGATTACAGGCGTGAGCCACCTCACTTGTCCTTTTGTTTTTTGAGACAGGGTCTTGCTCTGTTGTCTAGGCTGCAATGCACTGGTACAAACACCTTCCACTGCAGCCTCTACCTCCTGGGTTCATGCGACCCTCCGGCCTCAGCCTCTCTAGTAACTGAGACCACAGGTGCACACTAATTACTTTTTAATATTTTGTAGAGACGGGGTTTCACATTGCTGCCCAGGCTGGTCTCAAACTCCTGGGCTAAAGCAATCCTCCCGTCTGGGCCTCCCAAAGTGCTGGAATTACAGGTATGAACCTCGCCTGGCCTGGTCAGGTATTCATAGCATGTCCTTATGTCCTTCACTTTTGATTTGTCACTCACTCTTTCTTTTTGTTTTCTTTTCTTTCTTTCTTTCTTTCTCTCTCTCTCTCTGTTTCTTTCTCTCTCTGTCTCTCTTTCTCTCTTTCTTTCTTTCTTTTTTTGACAAAGTTTTGCTCTTGTTGCCCATCCTTCAGTGCAATGGTGTGATTTCAGCTCACTACAACCTCCGCCTTCTGGGTTCAAGTGATTCTCCTGCCTCATCCTCCCAAGAAGCTGGGATTACAGGTGCATGCCGCCACATCCAGCTCATTTTGTATTTTTAGTAGAGATGGGGTTTTGAGAGGTTGGCCAGGCTGGTCTTGAACTCCTGACCTCAGGTGACCTGCCTGCCTCGGCCTCCCAAAGTTCTGAGATTACAGTGTTGCCTGTTTCTTTCTGACTAGATAGAGGTTATGCCTTTTGGGGAAGACAAACAGGAGGGGCGACCCTCTCTTCTTGGTGCATCAAGGGTGAACAGTGTTGGCATTTCTTATTCCTGGTGATGTACAAATCATTTGGTTAATCATTTGGTTAGGATGGTATCTGCCAGTTATTATCTGTACAATTATCTTTGTAATTGTATAAACATTTGGGGGAGATATTTTGAGATTATGCCAATGTTCTATTTCTCCTTAAACTTTTACCCACAAATTTGAGCACCCATTGAGGATCTTGTCTGTAACAATTATGGTTGTCGTGTTCTAATGTTGATTTTTTTTTTTTTTTTTGAGACAGAGTCTTACTCTGCTGCCCAGGCTAGAGTGCAGTGGCAAGATCTGGGCTTACTGCAGCCTCCACCTCCCAGGTTTAAACAATTCTCATGCCTCAGCCTCCTGAGGTGTGAGGCTTGGGAGGTGCACACCACCACACTAGGCTAATTTTTGTATTTTTAGTAGAGACAGGGTTTCCCCATGTTGACTAGGTTGTTCTTCTTTTTTTTTTTTTTTTTTTTTTTGGGG